>NC_047672.1:43262588-43562588 GCF_011762505.2 Arvicanthis niloticus | reverse complement strand
AAAATACTGAACTGTCATTATGTCATGACTTTAAAAAGACTGTTTTTGAGACTTGGAAGAATGCTATGGTTCTGGTATGACTTCTCCTTCTAGAGGCAATCAACATGCTGACAACCCTCTGGTTCAAGGACTTTGTTAGTGACTAACCTATTCCATAATGACATTTCAGTAGTTATAAAGTACCTGCACTTGCTACTTTATCTGGCTGTCAGAAAATGTCCGGAGATATTGAATTGAACTACACTCTGTTCATGTTATAATGAGTGTTCACTGTTAAGAAATAGTGTGTTGGTCAGGAATATGTTCACTAGGCTAAGAATTGTTAGATTTGAGGTTCATTTTAAGCATTGAGATTGTAAGAAACAAGTTATAAACTTTCAATTTTAACAATAAGAATGGTCGGTCCATCTAGTACATACAATGTTAAATGTTCTGGACTTGTCTTTAATGGTGACTGTCACTGATGGAGTTAGATTACAGTACTTAGGTCAAAGAAATGTATATTACCTTTCAAAATGACCAAACCCTAGGTATGTATTATGTATTTATTTATGTATATATTTATTTATATGTATTTATTTATATGTATTTACTCCTTCATGTCTTCATTTATTGTTTGAAAAGATAGTATCTGTTGTCATCGTGTTTTAAAATTATCACAAGTAAAACTCAGAGTATTAAAATCAGAGTATTAAAATAAAATTAGAGCAGTATTTTTGTTGTTGGAAATTTGCCAAGTTCCTGTATTTCTGTATGATTTAAAATATACTTTATTAAATGTTATATTTATAGACAAGATTGTTAACGTTTCCCAAGGAAAGGTGAACAAACATATTTTCACTCCCAAACAGACACTGAAGAAGGGCAAAAGTAAGAATTTCATCCAAGTCTAACTTGGTGAACAGTAAGTTTACTGGGTGTACAGTAAGCATGGATGACGGATCACTTACAGACCATGAGCGAACATAAAACACTTTCATACTACAAAGTTCAACTCCATCGTGGATGATGACCTTGTGGAAGCTGTCCCAACATGTCCTACTCTTAGTTAAAGTCCCACTTCCTCTATTACTACATGCTCTAGGGTCTCCCAAGATCACTTCTAGCTGAAAGGAAGGGGAAACAGGAGGGAACTGATGGTTGGAGTCCCAGAGGAGGGTCCAGAACTCAACTCTCCTTCCTTCTACTAAGGAGTGTCAAAAGCTCTATCACTACAGACCTAGTTGTCAGTGCATATTATTCTGTCTATTTTGCCATATGGCCACCAGGCCCAAGCATACATCAACACTAAAATGATGGAAGAAGCCATTCTTTCACAATTCCATGGAATTTAAAATATAAACTTTGTATGTGGTCACATTTTGATAATGATGGAAATTGATTTTCAAGTAACATTTATTAGAAGTGTAATTTTTCACTTTCGATCTGTGCAATAACTTGAGCATTGTGGATCATTAAAAATTGACTAAGCTGCTAGATGTGGTGGCAAACGCCATCAGTCCCAGCACTCAGAACCTAGAGGCAGATGGATCTCTGTATATTCAAGGACAGCCCGGTCTACAGAGTGAGTTCCAGAAAAGCTAGGGCTACACAGAATAAAACCTGTCTTGAAAAAATACCAAAAAAAAAAAAAAAAAAAAAAAAAATGAAAGAAAGAAGAAAAGAAAAAAAATAAAGGAAGGAAGAAAAAAAAAGGAATCGACTAAGCATCAGGTGTCTACAAAACTGAGTTGACATACAGGATTAGAGATAGTTGTTCAAGAAATTGAAGAGGCAATACTGTCTGCAGTGCTACATTTTCTTACAACACACTGTGTAGTACTATCAAAATGGGGAAAATATTTCTTTTTCCCATCATCTATGCCCTTGAGAATACTTTGGTTATTTGTGTGTGGACTGTGTAACTGAGATTTAAGCAATCATAAAAATAAACAGGTCTCTACAGAACCCAGTTATATGTGTCTTAGTTGATTTGCTGGTTAAGCATTTAATTATATCTAATTATTTCCTGTTACTTCACTGAAAACCCTGACAAATAACCTAGTGACAGGTAGCTTGCATCATAATTTAAAGGCTATTTTTTTAGGCAAAGTCAAACTAATTATGGCACTGTTTAGATTTCTCAAACAAACATACTGTTATTTTCATTTCAGATGCGATCTGTGAGCAGAGTCTTTAAGTTTATTGATATACAAACAGAAGAAAGTATGTGTACCCAGATAATGAAAGAACTACACAGTGAAGAAACATCTAATGTTTTAGTCATTAAGAATGAACATGTGAAGAAAAGCGATATCTGGCCCTCTGGAGGTGAAATGGTTGTCAAAGACCTCACTGTAAAATACGTGGATGACGGAAATGCCATATTAGAGAACATTTCTTTTTCAATAAGTCCTGGTCAAAGGGTGAGATTTCAGCAGTACTTGCTTTGTTAGTGAGTCCCAACAACCACAAAAGTATGTTAGTAAAAAAACATTTGTAACATAATTATACAGTCAATATTTTTTATGCAGAGTTGAAGATGTGACTGCAAAGTTATGTTTCATATGAAATTTGAATTAGAGAGTCTATATAACAGGTTATTGTAAATGTGATTGTATTTGAATGTGACTATACTTGCCAATATGTAGGTGATTACAGATGTTCCAATTGCAGATGCCTTTAAATACACAACAGGCACCAAAAGATAGAACCATCACTACGAACAGTAGCACCAAATTTGTTGATTGGCACAGTGTAAAATTGGTCTATCCCTTAATTAATGTATATGAAACTTTAAAATTGAGTGATTTTCTTATGGGCAATGGGTAGCTATATCTTAGTTCTTTGGGCAAGTCTGCCAGTCCATGTCTCTCAAGTGGTGCACTTAGACCATGAGCATGTGGGATGGTAGGCACAGGTGCAGCCCTTAGAGCGTGTTCTGCTCTTTATTCCTTACTCTTGCTCTTTACCTCTGAACACAGTAATTGTGCTTTTGCAATTTGTATTAGTTTCTCTAGAGTTTACAATATGTATTTACAGTGACTCCAGGTCCATTAAAAAAATAATGTTATCACATAAATAGCATCAGTACCCTGGAGTCCCAATTTCTCCCTCCTGAATCTATATTCTTTCTATGGATCATTTTGTGTAGTCACAGATCATATGTGCAGATAGATGTTATTAGAATGACTTTAAGTAAGCTTTCTCGGTAGACCCATTAAGAGTAAGAAAAGCATTTACTTTCTAAAATGATTCCTTTATTTATTTAGCTCCAAGTTTGCAATTTCTTGTCGATCTGAATCATATCTTTCTTTTCCCTGAGTAAGTTCTCTTAACATATCTTTCAAGATAATCCCATTGATAGCACATTGCCTCTGTGTTGGTTTGATAATTTCTTACTTCACCTAAGGTTTTGAAAGATAGCTTCACAAGATTCATAATCCTACATTGGTGGATTTTTACTTTTCCTTTTTACTCCACTAGTTTCCTGATTTTATGGTGTCCATAAAGTCGTAAGTAATTCTTATTTCAGTTTTTAATAAATAATATACTTTTCCTCTGGGCTTTCTTCAAGAGGATTTCTTTAAAATTTTTTGTACTTTTGAGATGATGTGCTGCGGTGTGGTTCTTAGGCTCTGAGCAACATGCTGCTTATTTTTCTCTGTGTGTGAATTGAGTATGTGACACTAATTTTTGAGGGAACCTTCTTAGTAACTGTTGTTTGAAAGTTGCACCTTTCCTAGTGGAGCCATGATTTTTGGATATGCTGGGGGAGGGGTGGTTTGTTATTGATGTTGTTGTTGATATTGTTGTGTAGAAGAGTGTTGGTGTTGGCTCTAGAGTAACATATCCTCAAGCTTAGAGGTTCTTTCCTCACACATATCGAAATTATTGTTGAGCTCATCAAGGCATCCTCCATCTTTGTTGTACATGTTTCTTGTTTGTTTGCTTGTTTGCTTGCTTGGCTTGCTTTTTCTTGTTCTTTTTTTTTTTCCTTTTTTTGCTATAAGTTTAGAAGTCTTTTGATTCTGCCTTAGAATGGCCTTTTTCTGTTTACTAATAATCTATCTGTTATTATATTCTATTTTTTCATGATATAACCCTTATCACATTAGTCATAGTTGTTTTGCATTCCCAACTTATTAACTACAGTGTCCTTGTCACATCTGGCTTTTTTCTATCCTAATATTACTTATTATTTCATTTTTTCTCTTTCAACATGTCTTATAATTTTTTCTTGAAAGGGAAACATAAACGATGTGCTTGGGAAAAGGGATTGTGACAATTGGCTGTTAGTAATAGACTGGATACGTTGTGTGGCTGTTAGTAATAGACTAGATATGTTGTGTTGGAGTGTAACTTCTGTAGCTCTGTGATTAAGTTAGACAAATTACATCCTCAGCTGTGAGCTTTTAAGTGCCACCATTTAAGTCACCCCTTTAGGTAGTACAGAATGGTTACAGTGAGCTGGCACTAAATACTTCTATTTCCTAAAGTCAGTTAGGCTGGACTTTTTGAAAAATCTCTAAGTTACAAATGATAAAATAGTTTCATTCAGACAGGTCTTAAATGGAAGACAGAGCTTTGACTTATCTCAGAATGACCACTCTCTTGTGGGGTGGCTTGAAAGACCTTCCTCTAGTGTTCCTGTGGGTCACTGGAGGCTGCCAGGAATTGTTTCCCTCTCCATGGTGCACAATGAACCCAGATCATCTTTTCAGTGTAATGCTTGTACTTACTCCCTCAAGGTTTCTGCTTGCTGGTTTCTGCAACTGTCTGTATCTGTCTGTCTTTCTCTCCAGCTCTAGGGGCACAGTCATTTGCTCTGTGGCTTTGCCTTTCTGACAGAAAATGTGTTGCGAAACTTTTTACTTAAGATAGAAAGACTTGCCAGTTAGTGGTGGCACATACCTTTAATCCCAGCACTTGGGAAACAGAAGCAGGTGGATTTCTGTGAACTCAAGGCCATCCTGGTCCAGAAAGTGAGTTCCAGAACAACCAGGGCTACACAGAAAGACCCTGTTTTTAAAAATGAAAACAAACAAACAAACAATAACAAAAGCAAAAAAAATCAATGTTCTCATCAAATGAACACATATAAATAGGTATTGGATTTGTTAAAAGTACTCCCTGTTCTGCCTTTATAAAATCTGGTGTGAGGCTGCTGAATCATTTAACAATTTGAGCAGCCCTTGTGTCTTATTAATAATAAACAGATGTGTGAACATATAAGAGTCTCAGTCATAATCACTCATAAATCTGATGTTTCACTTGATTGTCTGTCTTGGTTTCTGGAGACCACAAGGAAATGAGATAATTACAGTGCATTTCCCTCTGCCATTAAAGTGCAGGTAAGGTGCTTTAAGGGACCACACCACAGCTGCTCTACTCTTGACACAACAGAATTCCTGCTTGTACCAAGTTTGCCACTGATTAGCTCTCCAAGATTGTAATTTGATTTATGTTGATTTAAATTTTGCAGAGTTGAGGTGCATTGAGGTTACTAAAAAAACATTGACTCATACTTAGAATACATCTTAAGAGCTTGTTTGCAGGAAGTACTCTTACAAATAAGAAGATAATTATTATGTGACAATTACTCAACAAGACAACCTTGTTAGGGTGCAAATCAATTAGGTTCTTTGCTGTTGAAAAACTGGTCAGACAGAATACATGCCAGCACTTTGATGTAAGGAAACCAGAGCAATAACTGAAGGGTTTAAAGCTAAAGAAAGTACTTATTGATTGCCTCTCAGCCCAGTATTATGGCAGCATAAGAACTGAGTTCTCTGAAAAAATGTATTTCCTTCTGGAGGAAATGCAGTGAGCCCATTTATCCCTTCTAGGGATTAGTACATCAAGGCACCTTCTACCAACTATTCTGTAGATGAATGTAGCTCTCTTTCATCTGTCCACTTTCACTTTCTTTTTTTCTCCTATACATCATTTTCACTGACCTCTTCTGATTTCTTATTTAACTAATTTAACACTGCAGTGTTGAAAAAATCATAACATGGTGAGTGAATATGTGTATGACATGGGCTAGCACAGAGATGGAAGCATGCAGTGTGGAATTCCTCCAGATTTTAAAATTAAGATTGTATTTAGTCATTGAATAAAATTATTGTATTATGTATTTATAAGATACAATAATGTATATGCTAATTCATTTGCTCACCTATCTGACTGTCTTTCAGTCAATCTCAGTAAGTATTTTTTGAGTACCTTTTGTAAGCCGAATGCACATGGGTCCATTTATTCCTCCATTCTTCCAGCCATCCATTTTCCCACCTTTCCACCCTCAATCTAATCAATCAGCTAAACCAAGTATTTATTGTGTAAGTACACCATTATCCCAGATGGAGAAACTGAGAAAGAAGAACAAGTAAACTATGCAACCTTTGTTGAATTTATATTCTTTATGTAAATATAAGAAGGAAAAATAAATCATTACAAAATTCTTCTTTATAACATTTGCTTATTTTCCAAAGAACAGTGATTTATAAAAATTACCTTGTAGAGCTCTTTTGATGGTTAGGAAGGAAATTATTTTATTCTGTTTTCAAGTTTGTATCTTTACCAGCTTATCACAAAGGCTTACATTATTGCCAAGTAATTTACCCAATAACTTATTATTTTCACTGGTTGTGGTCCATACCATGATTTGAGTTTATAAGTTATTGCTAGCCTACAATGAAATAAGTATAGCATCTGTAAATATTTACAAATTCATTTTATAATCTATTTAAAGTACTGATTTAAAACATTATTAAAAACATTTTTTCATCAACCATATATGTAAAGAACACTTGTCAGAAAGACCATTTTCTCCCTAAAGAGGTCAAAAATAGAAATAAAGGGCAATGTGAACAGCATGAAACAAATTTAAGTGTTGCATATATGCAGCAGTTTATTCTGTGATCAATTAGTTATTGCAAGGCACTGAGCTTCTATCAGAACAAAGAATGTGAGCTTCGAGGGCTGCTGGCCTACTGACCTCCTGTAATGGGAAGTAGACTTAATCTCGTGCTGTGCTCTTGCAGCTATGGTCTTTGGATAGTGAGAAAAGTTTCTTTAATATCCTTTTAGCTTCTTGGAGTTTCTTTCTTGCCAGAAGATTCATATGTTAGCATTTGATTCGAACATTGCTGAGGAGCAGAGTGATCTTGACTCTCTGCTCAACCCATACTCTGTGGGAATATATACTTTACTGACTATCCCCTTATTTTATCATGAGGCCTGAACTTGACAGTGCTCAGTTTCTTAAGGGCAGAATCCATCCTTCCCTTCAATGCTGGGGAGCAATCCCTCGACATACGAGATAACTGTTGCTCCACTAATAAGGAAAAAAACGTAGTCCAGGGGCAGTAACTAATGTTAGGCCTGTTTTGAGTTCGTTTTCAAGTTTGTATCCATGTTCAGAAATACAACAAGCAGCAGGTCCCTGCTTCTAGTTTGAACCCATCTATAGAGCTGATGGCCATCAAGATATACTATTTTTTTACTTTTCCTTGACTTAAAATGGGCACTTTCTCCCTTTTAGTAAAAGCCAATGGTCAATGAAATCTGAATTGGGAATACAATCCTGTATGGCCAGTTTCTAATTTCAGTTCTAGATTATGATGTGTTCCAGATCAGTTCCAGATAATGACAGTTGGGAGTGTGTAAAAATGCTGAATGACTAGATGACAAGAGAAACAATCCCCCTGCTCTCAGTTGAAGAGGAGTACTGAGTGGATATGCAGGGTGCTATCCTTAGTCTAGGAGTAATTTCAATGCTCTTTCCTCCTAGGTGGGGCTCTTAGGAAGAACTGGCTCAGGAAAAAGTACTTTGCTGTCGGCATTTTTACGATTGCTGAACATTAAAGGCGACATACAGATCGATGGTGTCTCATGGAATTCAGTGACCTTACAAGAATGGCGGAAAGCTTTCGGAGTGATAACACAGGTAAGCACAGAAATGTAAAAGGCAATACAAATTAGCATTTCATCATAATTTGACATATTCAAGAAATATCACTCTGTAAAGAATATTCGGTGTGTCCTACCATCTTATCTACTGTGCAAGAAAAATGTAGCATATGGAATGCAAGTTCTCCCAAAGGTTGGCATTCTGTGTGATATGTATTTCTTGAAATGTTTTGATAGTGTTTTTCTGAAGTGCAGTCTATAGCAGCAGCCTGGATCATTCCTTGTGAGTGACTTCGTAGTCCTGCTCCAATACTTGATCTCCAAGTGAGTGGTAGCAGCCCAAGGATAAACGCTTTGCAACATGTGGAAGATGGCTCTGAGATCACATGCTCTTGGAAGCGGGACAAAATAGAATTGGAAATTGAAGTGCAGTAATTTTTTCCTTTGGAGTTTGAATAGGAATAACCACGTCAGATCAGTCTACATTCTTAAAAAGGTCACTTTCTGATCCAGGCAGTACAGCGTCTCTAACTCCACCACTTAGTGCTGTGCTGTGTGTGTGACTGCACGTGCTAACTTTGTGTGTAGAGGAGAAACAGCAATGCTTGCTGCCAACATGACCCAAAGGTGAACCAAGAGATGCTGTTACTAAGAAAGAAGACAGAAGAATTGGAGTATTTCTGCTGGTGTTTGCCCTTTTCTCTGAGACTTTTCCTTCTTTTATTCTACTAAGCACTGCACCCAATCCACTAAGATGGCTCTTTGAAGCACTTCTGTATTTTTAACACAAAATTAACATTCCGGGAACATTACCAGGTAGACCAACTACAAAGCCAGACCAAGAAAATGCTTGTATTTCTTGATAAATGATCTTCACAGAACATTTGTTCCTTTCAAGTGGTGAGACAATAGACACTGTAACCACCAAACTGATGCTTTCAATTTGTTTCTATAGTATGCCATTTTCCCAGATGCTTCATCCTGGCTGAAGTTGTGGAAACACTGTGTGTTCCTCAAGAACACAAAAGGGATTGTCAGATAGTCTAAAGATAAAGAAACACTAGGAATCCAAGATTCCTGAGGCCATAACATTAGGCGAGTAAAAATGCTAAGGACAGTGGAAGAAAGTGGTTGTCTGAGAAGTGCTGCTCTTGGGCTTGCCTAAGTCCTGTGCTCCAAGTTTTAACTGAAGCAGTAGAGGCTTTGCCTTTGTAGCTCTTTTTAGCACACACCAGCGCACTAGAAAAGTCAAGCTCTAAAAGTGTGTTCCTCTTGCTCTTCATTGTAGCTGCTACACAATAGAAGGGCTCGGTCCCCTTGCTAGTTCTGCTTCAGAACTTACTTATGCCAGACACAAAGGACAATGCATCAGGACAGAGTCGGGAAAGTCTGTCCCGCCTTGCTGCTTAAATGACTCTTCAAACTTACCTCTATTCATTTCTGCTCTTTTATGAATTCAAGGCTTACATTTGAAAAAAGATGAAAAAAGTGTGTTCAGAAATGCTCACAAGGAGCATACAGCTGCTTTTCTCATTGTCTCAGGAACGTCAGCCAGCACGGTTAACATGTCTCAGTGACCGTTCTGAGTGTCATGTGAAACCTAAGAAAGGAAGAAAAGAAAGTTGTCATATGCTTTATGTCTAAACTAAGGGTTACATTACTTATTCTGTCTTTTCTTAGAAAGTGAGAATTACAGCATGCTTTTCCTTTCCTCAAGTTTGATCTTTAGAAAGATACAAAGAAAGAGAAAAGCAAATAGCCAAGGAAAACTAGTTTAGTCTGCTTTTTCATCTTTTCTTTTCTCCTCTGTCTCCTTTAACAAGGTTGTACTTTAGATGGTCATTCTCACACTGAGCTAGTATAATGTTCAAGGTTCATTGACCACTGGTTTTCAGATACATGAAACAGGTACTTTGAAAAGCATACCCTCTCTTATACAGGGATCCTGAAACATTAGCTGTGCAGTCACAAGGTTCCATTGGTTTGGGCAGTTCTTAACAGTTTTTTCCCCTCCTTTCATAGTTTAGTAATTACATAGCAGTCTCAGAATACATGCAGCCCAGAAGTGAGACAGAGCCTCTTTCACTTGTTCTGTCTTGGCTGTGAGTTCTGAGTCTAGAAGAGGAGGCAGTGAAGCTACTAGATGACATCCTACTGACTTAGACAATCCGAGTATCAAGACGAAAGTGTTCACTGACTGTGGACCTAGTTAAGCAGATAATTAATGAAAAACAATTGTTTTAAAGCTTTAGTTACAAATTTGGAGGACTCTTAAGTTCTTATGAGTAAAGGACTGGAACTTTTTATTTTGTTTATTATTATTGTAATTATTATTGAATGTGGTATGTGCATGAGAGGAGGTGTATAACACGGCTCACTTGGAGAGGTCAGAGCACAACTTTCAGGAACAAGTTCTCTCCTTTCAGCATGGAATTTGGGCATTGGATTCAGGTCATCAGGATTGTGTGGCAAGTGTACATTATCCACTGAGCCATCTCCCTGGTTCCTTTTCTTAATGGTTTGAAAATACTTAGCATCCGCCCATCATTCTCACCACAGACAGAGTTGAAGCATGTTTTGTTTTAAAAGAGATCAGATAGCATGTATAGATATAAAGAATGATATTGGTGGTGACAGCTGAGAATTCACTATATAAAATTACTATATCTTGTGCATATGATTATAATATCACGGATTTTTTAGTTATGTCAAATGTAGAGGTACTACTTGTCATTGATCTGCCAGAGACGTTCCAGTCCAGCCTGTAAACTTATCATGAGAAATGCAAAATGATGCTCACTGTCGTATGGCAGAAATTAAAAACAGAAAAAGTAAGGCCAAAGGGAGTGGCTGAGAATCAGTAATTACCATAGCTGCCTGTCAAGCAGTGGGCCAGTGAGGGAGTGTATAGGCAGTGAGAAATGTCCAGATCCCAGCTAGCTGCTGCTCCTACCAGCACATCTGTGTCCTGTGTTTCCTGCTGTTTTGTCTCCTTTCTTTTCTTGTTTTTTCTCTGATTGCAGAAAACATGCAACACTTTACTGGTTAGACTTTATGAATTGAGGTGTCTGTTTCTTTGTTTTTTGGGTGTTTTTTTTCCCTGCCTTAACATAAATGTTCTGCTTTGACTGTTCAAACCCAGATGGGATCTCAAACCTTGCTTATGTATTTCTGCTTGTATTTCTAATATGTCTCATTTTCAAAATATCTGCATTTCTTCTTTTTTACACAAGATTTAAACAAAATGATCAGAAAAATAGAAGCAGAGTTACAAAAAGGATAGAAATTCTTAGTAAACTACTTCTCTTCTGAATTTTTCCCTCTGTTGTAAGACATGTAACATAATACCTTGGATGAGAGGAATTCATAAGACATTGCTCTATTCTGGATCACTAAGTGTTGCTGTCTCTCACATGTGCTTTTCTTTCATCATTTGGCCTCTAATCTGTATAATCTTAAGAAATTTGTATAATTTCTCTGTGTCTTAGTTTTCTTATTTGTGAAATGGGTATAGTAATAATAACAACTATTTGTACTTTTGGGGAAATTGAATGAAAAGTATTTAAACTCTTCCTTCCTACATTGTTTGGTCATTATTCTCTGTTATTGTAGTTTCTGTTATTGTAGTTATTATTTTTGATTCAGTGTGGGGGGGGGGATCATGTCTCCTTTGTTTTTCAACTGGACTGAGAGTATGTTCTGTAAGTATGAGTAAATGAGTTTGCACAGTTTCACAAAGAAAGTTGTAATGAACACACATCATAAAGTATCATAAAGTTTATAGGTTTAGAAAGATTGGGTACATGGAGTTCTAGGCAGGAAGACTGTGAACAATCAAAAGGATAGGTCAGTGTGAAGGATAAAGGGAGAAGGGTCAGAGGAAATCACAGTGTAGAGGGTATTAAAAGTCATGGCATGATCCAGTAGGAAGGGAATAGAGAAGGTTTGGTGGCACATTTGTATATACGTGATGGACTCTGTGATGTGGTTAATTAGAACTTACTTAGGTAGACAGTTGGACAGAGTGTTAGAATTCAAGGGAGGGCAGAAAAATAACTGTCATGTCTGATTTTCAAATACATACAGCACAATTTAGCTATTTCTGGGCCTAAAATTTGAAACCTTTCATTATATGCTTTGATTAGAAAACATTTTTATGTATCTTTGGAAAGGTTTATACTAAAATTTTAGAGTATACAAACTGTTATGAGGCACTCTGAATTTCTAGGAAACTGAACTTTAACTATCTACATGCAGTCTTTTGTGTTTAAATAAATGCCATATGCACTGATAGTATAGCAATCTATATTTGTTACAAACTGCTAATAGTTCTCATTAGAAATATGTCATCCATAATTTTCTAGTTGATAGATGTTCTTTAAAGCAAAACAATCATTAATTTTAAACATTCTAATGAAACCTGAGAATCTTCATGGTGCATACTGGGATGGATTTTTATCGTACAGATGTGGTGTCAGAAACTGCTGCAGAGATGGTCAGAGAGATTTCAACCACTATCTGTGTTTATGAGCATTTGGGCGGGCCACATTTCAAGGGAACTATTCATGTTGTATACATACATACATACATACATACATACATACATAAGCAGGGAAGTCACTTCAGTTAATCTACTTTATATTGAATGCAGTCACCACAGAAGCTGGATTACATTTGTTTTCATTTGAATCTAGTACTACCATAAAGCATATTACCTGTTGCAGCGATATATGATCAGCCATAGGAAGTCCATGTAGGTTCAGCCACTTCCACAGAGTAGAGAAGTGGAGGCAGCAGCAGCAGGGAGGAGATGGGACATGTTGGGAACAATGATGATCTCTTTATTCTGCTTAGAGTCTCAAGAACTGCTTATTATACCATACATGACATTAAGTAAATATCAAATATTTGCTTTCCCTAACTGACGTATTTATTAGTGAATAGTATCTTACAAGGCCAATAGGGGATCCCTGGGACTAGAAAGCTTCAGGTACATTTTTTATTGGTGCACAGCAGATCTGAGAGTTCCAGGTTGGCCAAATCATTCCACTTCCCAGGTCCTTCATTTTGAATTTGTAAACCAGAGAGAAAGGGTTTAGGTTGACCTCCAAAGACCTTTCAGTTATACAGAGGGGTTTGTGGATGATTAAACAGCTTAGGGAACAGAAGGGAGGTATCTGCTGGCACCATGAAGGCAAGTGACTGCCAGATTCTCTTTGAATTAAAAGAATGGAATGTCTGATTGATGGTATACAATTGAATTCTAGCTGAACCAGTTTGTTTAGTTGATTTTTCTTTAAAATTGGATATGTAGTTCTCTACCTTTTACTAGACATGAAATTATGAACAAAGCCTTCAAGATTTCTGAGTTGTAATAAATCTACCACATGTAAAGTTTTTAGATTCTGAACAGACAACTTCTTTCCTTCATAAATTTGAATGTGTATCTGTTTAAAATAAATTAAAACATCATAAATTTAGAGAACTAATATATGTTATAGACTGTTATGAATAAAAGTTAGATAATATCTGAAACAGCCATAAGGAATCTTCACATATTTATTGGGTTGTCAGTGTTATACTTCTGACATATACAGAGGCAGATGTTCACAGCTAACCATTGAATTGATCATGGGGTTCCCAATGGAGGAGTTAGAGAAAAGACTGAAGGTGCTGGAAGGGTTTGTGGCCCCATGTGGAGAGCAGTAATACCAACCAGAGCTCCCAGGGTCTAAAGCACCAGCCTGGGACCCATGGCTCCAGCTATATATGTTGGGGAGGATGGCCTTGTCAGGCATAGGTGGGGGAGGAGGTCTTTGATCCAGTGAAGGCTGGATGCCCCAGTGGGAGGGAATTTGAGGGCAGGAAGTTGGGTGTGGGTAGGTGGGTGGGGGCACATCCTCATAGAAGCAGAAGGAGGGGGGATGGGATAGGGGTTTCTGGGTGGGGGAGAAATGGGGAAAAGGGATAACATCTGAAATGTAAATAAAATAGCCAATAAAAAATATGGAAAAAAAGATGTGCATGCATAGAACAAAGGCTATATCAAAAAAAAAAAAAAAAAAAAAAAAAGGAACTATGATACCTGTAAAACTTTTGGGTTACATTTAGTAGATCTCTCTCTCTCTCTCTCTCTCTCTCTCTCTCTCTCTCTCTCTCTCTCTCCTCTCTCTTTCTCACACATACAAACACACACACACACACACACACACAGAAAGGGGGGGAGGGGAGAGAGAGGGAACTTCATTAGCCAGACAATAGCTTATAGAACTTAACTTTCAAATCCGAGGAAAAACAACCATTACTCTGACTGTTATTATTTTGTACTGTCACTTCTGCACATCAGCTCACTCATTTGGGCAACTTTTGCGGAGCTTATTATACAAAACTTGCATCTAAAATGAAAGTAGCGACACGGCCTTCAGCACTCACAGATGCCCATGTATCCTCAGTGGTTTTCTTTGAGACACACTGCCTAGATTGGGCTCCGGCTTCATATGTAACAAAGGGTACCTCTGAAACTCGTATCCTCTTTTGTTTTCTATCTCCTGAGTGTTGGAATTATGGGCACATGCTACCATGCTCACATCATGTGCTTCTGGGATGAGACCCAAGGCCTCTTGCAAAAAAAAAAAAAAAAAAAAAAAAAAGTAAGCATTTCTGCCAACTGAACAACATCCCCACCACCTAAACTTGGTGTTAAGGAATCAAAGTATAAGAAATAATTGGGGAGCTTGTTTGGTTTGAGGATAAAGAACAGTGGCCCTAGGAAATGAAACTTAATTTGAAACATGAAGGATAGAGATTGCCATATGAAGATCAGGGAGGATAAGATTTCTAGCTGAAAAGAAAAATTAGGTGAAGAAGTTAAGAAAGTGTGTGTGGTTAGAATAGAGTGAAGCAGAAAGGAGCCCTAAGGTCTTGTGGCCATTGGAAAGATATTGTGCCCTAGTGAAGGGGAAAGTCATGGCCATTTTTCATGAATTATTTGGGTGTATTATAAAAGAAGCAAGACTATAAAGAAGGAAATCAATTTAGGAAGCTCTTTCAGTCACACAAAAAGAGCTAATGATAGTTTGGAGTATTCAGTGGAAATAGAAATTGAGAAAGAAATTGATTTAACATATAGTTTGAGGATAATATAAATGACCAATGGCTCATTTTAGGTAAGCTGAGGGGAAGATGATTCATGAGTGACTCTCAGTTCCTGACATGCATGGAGCTGGAGATGCAAAGAGGACAGAAACAGGGTGGCATTTCTCTGCTTTACAAAGCATGGGAATGAAAGCATTGGGTTCCGGTTTGCAGCCATACCTACCCAGCCAGCACCAAATTACCAACGGATCTTTGCAGGCCACATTCCCATTAGCAACTGTCTGTTTTGAAGACAAAAACACCTTGTGCACTCCTTTCAGTCTTCCAGGATAATGACATTATTCTGTTTGTCCCAAGTAAATAGTTTTATTATGTATTTCAACTAAATTTATAACTTTTTCAAAGTTACAGAGAGGCAACCAAAATAATAAGAGTAAAGAAAGTTATTTTAGACATTCACATAAAAATTTTTTGTCTTCTGTGTATACAGAGAGGACTAAATATTATTTTTAAAATACTACTTATTACCTGAGCTCTCTCAAGACAGTGGTTTGTCCTTAAGCACATGGTCCACTTAAGTGGAAGTGTTACTGCAAGTGGAACATCTTGACGATGGTCATGCAGTGTCTTTCCCCACCAGAACATCTGCCTCTCTTCCCCAGCACACATGCCTGTGAACAAATGGATGCTCTATGATCACTTATAGGTTTCTAAGTTGTTCTTCTTTCAGTTTCTCTCTGTTCATAGAAGTAAGAAGATGTGTAAAAACTAGTAGAAGCATAGACTCAATTCTCCCCAGAGTACGGTGGCCTCAATTTCCTTATCCCAAGGGCACTGAAATGAGAAAAAATATCCAAAAAGAGGTTTAAATGCTACTATATTTTTCTTTAAAGTGATATAAATCATATCTAGAAAGGTATTAACTAGCTAATGAATACATGGATGCTTATTTGTTTCATTTCTTACTTGAAATATTTTAGAATAAAGAGGAAAACATTAAAAGATGTATAGGTTATTTATACTTTATAATTTTCTTTATCATTGCAGAAAGTATTTATCTTTTCTGGAACATTCAGACAAAACCTGGATCCCAATGGAAAATGGAGAGATGAAGAAATATGGAAAGTTGCAGATGAAGTAAGGATGATAAATAAGTTTTAAAGAGGTAGATCATACACACAAATGTGGTTGCCATAGATGATAGGCAGTTTTACACTCTACTTCCTGTCACTTCCAAGGGGTATTTCTTGCTGTGCCTCACTCTATAAAAGTGGTCAGTGAGGGCTGTGGAGGTTCTTCTCATTATAGTGGTAATCCCATCCATGGGGTACTCAGGCTTCATGACCTAATCACATCCCAAACACTTTACTGTATCACTCAGTAGTACTACCTTGGGCAGTAAGATGTTAACATGAGTTTCTGAAGACATGTGGACGTAGAATTCCCTCCTTTACTCCTCTCCAAAGTCATGTCTTTTTCTTATGAAAATATATTATTTCATTTCAACAACCCCCAAAGTCTCAACCCATTCTGGTATCAGTTTACAACTGGAACTCACAAAGTCGCAACTCAGCAGCTCAAGGAAGCTCCAGGCTTTAGGTTTTTCATGTTGGCATTCCACCATTTCCTGCACTTTTCCCACTGTCGCTCCCTTGCTGTTCGCTCTTCTGCCTCCTCCCCACCTCAACCTCCCCCCCCCCAACAGATCTTGGACAGAGGAACTTTGAAGCCTCTGAGTGTTAAATGTTAACCCCTTGAGTAACCAGCCTTAACCTTCTAATAAAATGCAGTGAGATTAACTGTTTTTCATTGTCAGGGTTTCCTTATTACCAAGAAAATGCAAGGTTTTAAAAGAAAACATTAACTAGATTGCTAGTGATACACTGTAAGATCCTTGATGTACTTTGACAGAATTAACTGTAAGAATACAATGTGCTGAGAGAGGACTTGGGAAAGAAGGGATTAGGTTTTATAAAACTCACAGGTATTACCAAGTCTCCATAAAATTTCAGAAAAGTGAGATCATAAAATCATCTAAAATGTTAGGAGATATGCTTAGAAGACTTTAGATTCCAGAACAATACAGGTAGTCACGTGGCTAGATTTTGTCTACCAGTTCATCTTTAGATGTACCTTTTCACTGATCCTCTTTTTAAATCTATGTTCATAAAGATGCTGCTGCTGAGCTAACCTTAATGTCCCATGGTTTGAATGAGAGTGAGAGTAACAAGTTTTTGCTGAAGAGACCACAAGGAAACACAGGCACCAACCCCTGGCTTGCAGCGGCACAAAGGAGAGTTAGGTTAAAAGGCACACATCCTAGGCTTTAATCCTATATGGTTGTTGATCCAATATAGGCAAACAGGAACACATTGGGGTGTGTCAGCCTACTAAGACACTGGGACAAAAGACTAACCTGCCTCCTCTGGTTCACAGCAGCTCCCTACCCTGTGCAGCTCTGGAGAACTTTCTAAAGCCTTCATCTTTAGCCTGCTTATCACCCCTCCTTGTGCCTCTGCTGGACAGGGTGCCTGTTGTACACTGCTTAAAGGACCTTTATGAACTTTATGAACTACTATAGGATATAATACAGAGAATTTTTTTCATTCCCCATTTCCCCTCCCTAGAAAACCCCTATCCCATACCCCCTTCTCATTTTTTAATACAGAGAATTGATCCAATCTCAAACCTGCGTTTTAGGGAGAGCTCTTAAATATTTCTGTAACATATTGACAATTTGACTCATTGATACTTGCAGTATGATGCTTAAGAAATGACAGAAAGCCAGACAAGGACCGGTGTGCCAGAACTGACAGAAAGACAGGTTTCAGAAAGACCTGGGAGAACTGCTAGGCTGGATATAGGCATTTAAAACCATTATCTTAAACATACACATTGGTACCATGTAAATAACCAAAATCTGGAGACAGGAGGTGAGTTGGTATTGGTATTGAAACCTAATATACACAAGACAAAGCCATCAGGCAGTCTTCCTTGTCTAATGTGCTACATGCCTTACTATATTAGAAACCTTTTAAACCTTAACGAGTTTACACAAAAGGTAGTTTTAACAAGCCATGTGTTCGAATTTCCATAGTGAGTATGAGAGTCTGACATAAACAGTAATGTGAGCTACTTCTGAGCTCACCTGCAGGATCATGAGATCTTTCTGAAGGCCTTATCTTAATCTGCCTATGGTATAGTTATATGGGTGTTTATCTCACCATCTTACCTGCACATAGAAAATCCCAGGTTCTTGAAGAGCAAGAAACAATCCTGTCTGTATTTATTTAGCTCTTATACACTTAGTGGTTCTGAATAGCAAAGAAGTCATAATGTACATGTATTTGAATAAGTAACAACCATCAAGACATCTATAATTATGCCTTAATTTTGACAGAATGCTTTTTTGATCTTTTTATTAAACCCCTTTAAATTGCAGTTTAAAAATATAAGCCATTAATTCTAAAAGAATCTTCATAGTCTACCCTAACAATAAGCACCTTTAAATTTTAGTCGTGTTCCATTTTTAACTAAGAAACTTCTTACTTCATGAGAAAGTTATCAATTTCTCAGATTTTATAAGTGAAGGAGATAAGTATTAGGATGTCATGTAGTTTTTAAAGCTTTATCAGCTAATTTTCATGATATTTCTCATCTCATATTACAGATAGAAGATGAACATGTCATGCCTTCTACCCTTTCTACTCTTGAATCCTTTGTCATCGGTTATAATGGAATGAATAACTGTGTTCTGTATCTATTATCTTTAAAGCACATATTGAATTGATTGCAATTGTATATGTATATATATAGTATATATACATACATATATGTGTATATATATGCAATTTATATATAAATTATAAATAAGTTTATAAATTTATTTATAAATTATATATGTATATATATGTGTGTGTATATATGTATGTGTGTGTGTGTATATAATTTGAGAGGAGCACGTATAATTGTTTATCACTGCCTGTTAGGGAATATGACACTTACCAGGTGAACACTGAATGATTTTTTTAATGAAGTGTAGGGCTGAAAAAAGTCCTCTAGTCTCTGTAGAGCTAGCTACCAATATTACTGTCAGATTTTGTTTAATAAAACTAAGTAGGAGTTGGGAGTTGAGGATGATGTGAAGTTTATTCCATCCAAACTCCTTTTATGCTCCTTTTAAGCACAGTGTGTTTCTTTATTTTCTACAGGTTGGACTCAAGTCTGTGATAGAGCAGTTTCCTGGGCAGCTCAACTTTACCCTTGTGGATGGAGGTTATGTGCTAAGCCATGGCCACAAGCAGTTAATGTGCCTGGCCCGATCTGTTCTCAGTAAGGCCAAGATCATACTGCTTGATGAGCCCAGTGCCCATCTAGACCCCATGTAAGTTCCAGAAATCCTGTAGATAATAGTGCAATAGAAGTAGAGTCATTGAAGTTACCTCATATTGATACAAATTCCCGTTGAGCTACCATGCCTACAAGTAGGGGGGACAAAACAGTTTTCCAGGGGCAATTCACTGTTTAACAAGAGCACAAGTACTTTTGTTTTCCAACAAGAGCTCTGTTTTCCCTCCTGACTGGAGTCTGGAATTTATAAAACTCTTCAACCTCATTAACACAAAATAAAATATTTAGTTAGGTATGCACACTCTTACAGCTTCCCTCTGTGTCCTAAATATATTAATAGCACAAAGCAAATAACTGATGCTGAATCTACATACAATATAGTTTCATTTTTATGAAACTTTTAAACATTTGCCTTATTAGTGTATTAAAAACTTAGAATGGTTTAAAAGAATGATTGTAGCTAATTCTCTATCAACAATATGCTAAAAGTATTTTTTAAGTAAAGAACTAAGTCCATGGAATACTATGCATATTATTAAAGATAAAGGAAGATAATTCACACTGTATAATCTTTTATGTGTTATTTTCTTGCTTTGCTAGAACATACCAAGTAATTCGACGAGTTCTAAAACAAGCCTTTGCTGGTTGCACAGTAGTCCTCTGTGAACACAGGATAGAAGCAATGTTGGATTGTCAGCGATTTTTGGTGAGTCTTTTACACTTGATTGATATCTCATTCTCCATTTAACAATCTTGCACAACTAGATTTGCATATCCCTTTCTTCATACATATGTCACACATCTACCACCTATCCTTAGTCTCTTTCCATTGGACTTTAGCTATGAAGTGATGGTGAAATTTAGCACGCCTCCTCTGGTAGCATATTGCTAAATAACACTGACACTATAGACAAGATATCTATGCTTTCAGATCTTGTATGGGGAGCAGGTCACAAAATGTACTACTGGAATAAAAGTCTATCTGTTTCTTTCAGTAGCTAAACTTCTCATGGGGAAGATATGGGTGGGCCTTACCATTAGTGGTTTAATATAGTAGGAGAGAAGTCTCTCCCATCATCCCCATTACTACTGGAACTCGGGGTTCCCTGTCAGACACCTCATTATTTTCCCTAAAATGTCACAGCTCCTGTTTAGACATGGGAAGTTCCAAGGATTATGTAACATTTTCACTTTCCCATGGCTTTTGAATATTCTGGAGGTAAATGCTGTTTTTAGTGAAGCATTGTTGTTCCTATTGTCCTTGCCCAGTTCCAAGTGCCTCGAGAGTAGACGCATCTCTTGTTCTGTGGTGGTCAAGTTCAGGGACTAGGTAAGGAGCTCTATTCTCTGATCCCAGGCTTACACAAAGTTTAACATGCACTGAAGGTGTTATTCTCAGTCACAACTGGCCAGTTTGGAATTGGCAGGCGTCAGACCCAGGTGTGAGGAAACTCGACATTAATGGTACTATATGTGCAGCTCAGTTTAAGAGTACATAAGAGATGGGCCCTAGCTTGTTCTCTTTACAAAGCTCCTTCAGTTGCTCAGCTGTTCTCCCAAGGAGGGCAACACCTGGTAATACATGAATTTTTTAAACCCCTATCACTACTTTGCCAGCTAATTTCCCAGATGTAAAAGTTAAGTGAAAAATACAAGGCTCTGAATCCAGTGTTTTCTTTGGACTTTTATTCTTCTTTGGACCTGGGTCAGTTTCTGTCAGCACTGGCCTCCTCTTCACTCTGAGGTCTCACTAATGGCCTTTTCCCTAGGTCATTGAAGAGGGCAATGTCTGGCAGTACGACTCCCTTCAGGCACTTCTGAGTGAGAAGAGTATCTTCCAGCAGGCCATTAGCTCCTCAGAAAAGATGAAGCTCTTCCAGGGCCGCCACTCCAGCAAGCAGAAGCCTCGGCCACAAATTACTGCTCTGAAAGAGGAGACAGAAGAAGAAGTTCAAGAAACCCGTCTCTAGTTCTGGGATACTGGGGAAGCAGCTCAGTGCACTGAGTCCATTCCCAAAACCCATGCAAAATGAAAAAGCCAGGCATTCCCCATGCTTCTAACCCCAGTGCCGGGACACAGAGACAGGTGTATCCCAGGAGCTCTGTGCCAAGTGATCCTAGCCCACAAAGAGAGTTCCACGTCGGGCACCTGAGGGACAATATCTGTGCATATCCTTTTGCTTCTGCAAGTACATACACACAGACATGCACATTAATGGACATACATACAGAAAAGCAAAGAAGGAGAGAGGGAAGAAAAGAGTCAGTGCAAATGATTGCAAAGCGATCATGTATGGAGTCTGCTCATGGACTTGGAGGAAGTGAACCCCACTACCTGTGCCTTTGAAAGCAGGGTGAAGTCGGCAACTTGCTTTTTAAGACTGTTTTGGAAGAGAAATCAAAAATGTTCATATGGGTATGGGTAACTGACCTTCCAGCAGTGGTCAGATTGTTTGAAAGGTACTTCAGATACTTGATGATGACCACTTGTGTGTTGCAAGCCAGATTTTTCTGAAAACATTTGCCCACTAGTAGTAGCTAGAAAGGCAGCTAGCTGTGTCAGCCAGGTTAGTTGTTCAACCTAGTATTCAGTGCAGCTAGTTAATTTGCATTATTGAAGAGCTGAAATGATAGTGCTTAGATACAGGGCGAAGTAGAGAAAACTAAAAACAGTTACATAGCTCATAGCCCAACTTTCTTTCCTCCAAGATATTTAGACACGCAGCTGTATTTCCTTCTATACATTGTCTGTCCCATTCCAAACAAGTATTAGGATACTATAATACTATACTGGGTGGTATTGAAAGATGCCCCAGTCAACATCTAGTGATCTAGTAATCCATCAGGATTAAGAATATCCAGATCCTGGAAATTAGGATTAAGACCATACAGCTAAACATTCTTATTATCAGAATGCATCCCTGAGCTAAGGAAAGAACTGTTACAGTCCCATGAAGGGGCCAGGATAATTTCCTTGATATGGAAATTGACACACTTATGTTCTTAGGAAGCAACAGATCTTTAAGACTTCTGAAGTGAAGGAAGGTTGTGTTAGTGCAAACTAGTGCAGCACA
Source organism: Arvicanthis niloticus (assembly GCF_011762505.2). NCBI lineage: Eukaryota > Metazoa > Chordata > Mammalia > Rodentia > Muridae > Arvicanthis > Arvicanthis niloticus. Next base: position 43,540,176 of record NC_047672.1, on the reverse strand, counting down.
CTGCCAGGTCCAGGAGTTAACATGTAGACAGGCCATGGAAATGTGCAGTGTATGTCCATGTGTTCTCAGCTAGCTGTGTGTACTTCATACTGTCTCTGCAGAGTTGTTGTGGAGACACTCTGAAAAAGATTTAATTGAGTTAGTTTTGTATGCTTTGTTTTATAATTTGTGATGCAAATGAAATTTTCTCTGGGAAATATTTATTTTAGTAATAATGTTTCAAACTCATATATAACAATGCTGTATTTTAATAATGATTACATAATGACTTATATTTGTATAAAATAATTTTTATATTTGAAATGTTGACTTTTTATAGCACTAGCTATTTTAAAACAGGGGAGTGAGGAGGACAGGGGTGATAAGGGCCATTCACCATGTGTGAAGCACTGGGACTGATGGAAATCTTGTACCCATCTGTGTGGTTCTCAGAGGACACATGCTCCCTTTTAATGCAGGTTTGAAGAAGATGGTACCAAAAGTTAAGGTAGTCCCCTGACCTGATGTAGTACGCACATCAGCTTCTGAACTGCAAACTAAGATAAGACTTAGAGGAATGTACTATATTTATTACTGTAATAGACTATCATGTGTCAATAAAATCCTTTTATTTGTGTGAAACTCATCTGTTTTCAGATACGTTCATTGGGATCTCTAGCTCTGGAATCCCTAGCTCTAGTCTATGATTTAGAACACAAATCTTCCTTTTAGATGTAATCTCTTTGAGAGTCTCCATTGAATTAAAGCACAAGTCATCAAGTTGGGTCTTTAAATTTCAGTAAAATATTTATATGTTTACAACTTTTGTCATTTTAAAGAATAATTCAATAGTATTTTATAAACCCACATAACTGTGTAATTACCACTACTATTAACTATTCATTTCTTGTTGAAGTTTTTTTTTTTTTTAATCCTGAAAAACTATCTTTATCCGTGAGACAGTAATTCTTTTCACTCCCACCCATGAATTGATGAATTCCACTTTTGGTCTATGATTTTGAGTGTACCTAATAGGAATGCAATCTCAATATTAGTTTCTTCTTAACTTCTTTTGCTTAATATGATGTCTTTAATACTCATCCACATTATATCATGTCTCAGAATTTTCTTCCTAGTCGACTAGTCTCATATATATATACACACACATATATATATGCATATATATATGCATATATATATGTGTGTGTGTGTTTTTGTGTATGTGTATATATGTATATAATTATATATAATGTAATATTTTTGTAATTTTTGTAATAGATAATATTTTGTATATCATTTCATCTACAAATGGGCTCAGGTTAATTCTACATTTTTATATAGCAAATACCTCTGTTAACATGAGTGTACAAACATAGCTTCACAACTCAGTATATTTTAATGGTTTTTATATTAAATAGAGGCATTGAGAACACAAAAGATTTATAAATAAATAAATAATGGGTTACTTTTTTTTTTTTTACAACCAGTGAGTCTACAGGAGCACGTCATTATCACCAAAGATAATGGTTGAGATAATGACTCAACTTGTGGGTCACGATCCCTTATGAATGATTTTTATTTTATAGGGAACACATATCAGATATCCTGCCTATCCTATTATAATTTGTAACAGCAGAAAAATTATTGCTATGAAAATAATTTTATGGTTGGAGTCACTGCAACATGAGGAACTGTATTAAAGGGTTACAGCATTAGGAAGGTTGAGAACCTTTGGACTGACTAGTTTTTTTTTTTTTTTTTTTTTTTTTTGTCAATTTGATACAAGACAGAATTACCTAGAAAGGGGAACCTTGGTCTAAAAAAAAAAAAAATACCTCCAATAGGTTGATTGTAAGCAGGTCTGTAATTCATTTTCTTGATTGAGGATTGATATGGGAGGATCTAGCTCCCTGTGAGCTACAACAGCCAGACTGGTGGTCCTGGATGTCTTAAGAAATCGGACGGAGCAAGCCATGGGGAATAAGCCAACAAGCACCTCCTCCATAGCCTCTGTTTCAGTTCCTGCTTTGAGTCCCGCAAGGATGGACTGTAAAATGTAAGCTGAAATAAACACTTTCCTTCCCAAGTTGCTCTTAGTCACTGTTTTATCATAAGAATAGAAATCTACCCAGCACATTATACAACAGAGCTCATTCTTGATGGGGTGCTGTACTGGCTGGTTTTGTGTGTCAACTTAACACAAGACTGAGTTATCATAGAGAAAGCCTCTCTTGAGGAAATGCCTCCAGGAGATCCAGCTTCAAGGCATTTTCTCAATTAGTGATCAAGGGGGAAAGGGCCTAGCCCATTGTGGGTGGTGCCATCCCTGGGCTTAGTAGTCTTGGGTTCTATAAGGAAGCAAGCTGAGCAAGCCAGAGGAAGCAAGCCAGTAAGCAGCATTCCTCCATGGCTTCTGCATTCACTCCTGTTTCCAAGTTCCTACCCTGTGTGAGTTCCTGTCCTGACTTCATTTGGTGATGAACAGCAATTTGGAAGTGTGAGCTGAATAAACCCTTTCATCCCAGACCTGCTTCTTGGTCATCACGTTTTGTGCAGGAATAGAAACCTTGACTAAGACAGGTACTGTTCATGAGTTTTGGCTAATGTGTAAGGAGATGGGTAGCCACCACACTGGCTGTTTTCTATGCCCTGTATCGTGAGAGTTCTCTTGTGTCCTCACTATGCTTTGTCACTCCCACCCAATACCTGGCAGCTGCTGGTGTCTTCCTGCTTTAGAACTTGTCTTTCCCAGATATGATGATAGCATTGAGCTACATGTAATCCTTTAAGGCTGGATTCTTTCACTTAGGAATAAGCACTATTTCTCCATGTGGTTTTATGGCTTGATGGCTCATTGATTTTTGTTGTGGAATAACATGCCCTTGTCTGGATATATTGAAGTCTATTTATCTACTGAAGGACATCGTGTTTTTCCTTGGTTCATTCTTATTCATTGTGACAATCTTGAATAAAGCTGCTAAGACTATAGGGAGAGAAATTTTGGGAGGGGAGGAGAGAAGACTAGGATGAGGGAAAAGAGGATGATAACAGGGAAAGAAAAGTACCATGAGAGGAAAGATGAGAGGCAAGAGGATACATGAGACTTGAGACGGAGGAGAGCAGAGAGATAGGAAAGAAAAAGTCAAAGGCATCAAGTATAGACCCTGGGAGGACAAACTAAAAGGAGATATTTGGAATATAGCAAGAGCTAAGGTGGATGGCCTGTGGCACTAGACAAGCTCAAAGACCTTCACTCACCTTAGCGCCTACCTCAGCACCATCAAAGTACAGTGTCTCATTTTGTATGGATAATTTCATAACCTTTTAAAAAGAGACAAAAATCCTGCCCCTCCCAAAATATAAAATACTTAAGCTTGTAGTATTCATTTCCAAAGAGAAAGAGTAAAGTACTCTGAAGTCTGTACTTGAAATCTATCTGGAAGTGTTTCCATGTTAGTTTTGCGTTTTTTCCCCTGTCCCAAGGTGAAGCGATGAGAGTCTTCATTTCCTCTGTGACTGACTACAGTTTGTTTGGAGGACCTGGACCTTTGTGATGTCTTTTGAAGCCCAGCCTCTTGGCTTCCTTTTGGATTTTTCTTGATTTCATTTGAAGTTTGGGTTTGCTTTCTGTGTTCCATACATATCTTATTCAGTGTCATCCAGGTCAAGCTTCAGGTCTCACTGCGGTAGAGGGAGCAGACATTTTGATTGCTGCATTTCTTCAGATCTCGGAGCTAAGTGTATATATATATATATGAGTAGAGTGCCATGGGGTAACCCTGTGTAAACAGTCGCCACCCAGAAAACCATGACCTCTATGTTCTCTCCATTTGAGTCTTTTGTAATTTTTTTTTTTTGAAATATTTGTGGACCTAAATAAAACCAAGCTGTTGTGAAAAAAGAGCAAGAACATGGGGGCCTAAAATTTGAAAACCAACTTTTGAGTTTACAATAAGGCTGCAAAGCACGTTTTTAAAAATCCTCGTAGGTTTTGTAACTGAGCAGTGTGCAATCCTCATGCCTCAGTGGATCCTAACACGTGGTCTCCGCCTCACTTGAGAACTTATGTGAAGTTCACATTCTTGTGTCCTAGCCTGACTGACAGAATGAGAAAGTGATGACATGGGCAGTGATGTGTGCTTTAGCTCCTTCCCAGTGCTGTCAGTGTCTACCCTCAAGTGCAAGAAAACATTTGATTCAAAGGAGTGAAGGGCAAAGTGAGGCTTTGAGGGTCAGGGAGTGGGGAGTCCAGGAGTGATGGGGATGATGAATCCAATCTAAGGCAAGATGGAGACTCTCCCTCTGCACAAAGGAGAAGCAGTTCTTCTTTGAGGAAGGAGGAAAGAAGAGCAATAAAAAGAATCTTAGATCACAGAGTGAGGAAACTGCAGCCAGTTCCCACGTGAGTATCTGCTGCCTCCTGGATGGATGAAGTCAACTACAAGCTTCCGTCATCCCATCAGGAGGGTTAGCACTCTGACTTTGTTGTCCTAAGTAAAGTCTATAAAGCATGGAAGTGTCCACCTTTTCAGTCCCTTTAGGTGATCGTATTTATCTTTTCGTCATGTGCATTGTTCAGGATTGTTTTCTTTACAGTACTCATCCCTTGTTCATCATACAATGCTCCACTTTAGTTTTTGTAACTTCATCTGAGTCTACTGTGTCTGAGATGCACGCACCTGCTCCCACTTTGTTCTGGTAAGTGTAAGCATGGTATAATCCTAGCCAATCCTTTATGAACCTGCATGTGGTTTCAAAGTGTGTTTGTTACTTGGAAGGATCACAGAACTGAAGTGGATGTTTGATTCACAGTTAAAATCCATTGTTCTGAGGATATTTGGGTGACATTTGACATGATTATTAATATAGTTGAATTAATATCTGCATTTGTTTCTGTTTTCTGCTGTGACTTCTCCTCTTCCTCATCTTTTTCTTTTTATTCTTTTGGCCTTTAGAGGTTATGCTGAGCATTTTCTATTTTTTCCATTGCTGTCCCTCCTTAACAGAGCAATTATATTGTTTCTTATTAACATTTTAAAATTGTTGCTCTAGACTTCACAAGCATGTAATCCACATCAGCTGAAACACTATGCCGGTGGCATGAGTTCCTTACAATGGTTAGAAGTGCTTGCCATGCAAGCGTGGAGTACTGAGTTTGGATTCCCAGCACTCACATAAAAAGCTGAGTAGGTTTTTCCGGACCTATAATCTCTGCACTGGGGAAGAGGAGACAGGAGGATCCCTGGAGAATGCCGGGTTTAAATTAGCACCTGTCTCATTATAAACTGGAAAGTGACTGAGGAAGACACATGATGTTGACCTCTGTCCTTGTCACTGTACACATATGTGCATGCACGCCTCCACCTGCACACATTCACACACAAATGTGTATATGCAGCACCCCCCAAATATTTCTAATTCCTTCTCCTGTCCCTATTTCCATTGTTGTCATTCATCTTGTTAATACATACGCATATGTACATATGGACTTACACATATGAATACACAATGCTTTTTAAAAACAATTTATGGGGGTGAAGTAAAAGTACTTGTTTTGCCTTCAACAATCATTCTCTGATGGGTTTCCCCTTTATAATGTAAATGAAGTTCTGACCTTTATCATTTTCCTTCCCTCTGAAGAATGTCTTTTATTTAACACATTTTGCAAGACAAGCATACTGACCTGTCCTCTCAAGTTGTTTGACCAAAGTTTCATTTCTTCTTGGCTTTTAAAGGACTATTGCACAGTCCTTTAAAAGCCATTGTGCATGTGGTATGGGTTTTTTTTTTCCCTCTCTATGTCACCCTGCTCCCTTTTTGCTGGAATGATTTCTGAGAAGTCAGGTGCAAACCTGTCTTTGCTTCTCCATAGATGTGGGGATTTTTAATTTTGTTTTTGTTTGTTTGTTTTTATCCTTTGGAGTCTTTCAAGTTTGTTTGTGTTTTAACATTGACTTTTAGTGGTTCCACTGTGATATGCTTGTGTATAGTTAGGGGGATCTTCTTTTAAAATAGTGTTTATCCTGCTTTATGTTATGTTATCTGAACCTCTTGGATTTGTGGTTTGCTATCTAACATGAATTTGAGGATCTTCTTAATCATTATGAAACTTCAAGGAGTCCTCTTTTTTTCTCTTTTGATACTCCTACCATGCATATATTATACTTTTTAAAAGTCTGTCCTAGGAGAGGTACAAAGAGATCCAGCAAACCCCCAATTCCATCTTTGGTATTTGGAAGTGAAATCAAAGATTAGAGGATATGCATATCTAAGCAGTCCCAGTTGAGGTATAGTTCCTCCTACCACAGAGCCATCCCAGTCTCAGCCTGTATGGACCACGGAGTCATTCCAGTCTCAGCCTGTACAGAGATCTGACAGAAACCCTGTGAAATCTCTTGCTGGGAGACATAGTCCTTCCTGCTGGCTTCCTTTAGGAGATTCCTGGGGAAATTCCTTTTTCCTTGGAGTCTGTTTCAATAGTCTGATAGTCATATTAAAAGATACAAGTATCTCTTTAGATTTTACTTCTACCAGGCCAGTTTCAATGCCAAGTTTGTCACTTCTTTTTTTTTTCTTTTCATTTTAAATCAAACTTTAATTGTACACTTGCTATTTCTCTATTTGCTTTCTCTAAGTGTTGAATTTCAGGTTGACTTGCTCACTTTGTGGCTGATGTACATTTTCAAAATGTATTTGACAGCCCATTCACTCCATCCCCGTAATGGGGGGGGGGGGGGTTGGAGGAAGAACTCAAAACTAATACATTTTTTTCAGTAACCAGGGGCATTCCAGGGTTGGGAAATTGCTACTTACTCAAATGAAAGACTAATAAAACCCCCAAAGTAAATATTTTAGTAGGTGGCTAAAAAAAGATTCTCAAATAATATGTGGGAGACAATTTAGAGTGAGTTTCTAAAGAACTCAGTGTGAAAACCTGTCTGACCTGTTAAGGCAGGTGTGGATTATTAACCCCTTAGGAAAAAAAAAAAAAGCTACAAGAGAAAAAAATGAGAGAGAGAGAGAGAAGAGAGAGAGAGAGAGAGAGAGAGAGAGAGAGAGAGAGAGAGAGAGAGAGATTTGGGCTTGAGAACTCTGAAGCCATTTGTTAAGTGGTGTCCCACATTGTGAAACATACATTGTGCACAATGAACTGAATTTTTTCTTTTGCTTAAATGAATATGCGAATGTTAATCTTTTCATACATGGAAAAGGATAAAGGAATGTGGCAATTATTTCGAATGGTTTTCTGGATCAAAAGTTTCCACCCAAGCCAAATATGTCTTCCATTGATCAAACTTCATAATTTATACAAAATGTAGGGCTTTACCTTCCAGACCTTCCACCCTAGTGGAGCTTTGGTTCAGTTGTTAAGGACAGAGGAGTACATGCCAGCCTCAGAAGTATAGAGAATCTCTCACACATACTGCGAGTCTGAAACACATTGTCACCAAGCCATCTTGTTCACTGGGAATGAAGCATGAATAGCTACAGGGGTAATAAATTGCTCTTTATGTTCTGTGTCACTGACATAGGCCTAGGAAGAGTGATTTTTTTTATTACCACCTACGAGGGAGATTGATAAATGGAATCAAAACTGCATTGTATATTGGTTGATAAATATTGGCCTTTAAAAATGAAATCCAAAAAAAAAAAAAAAATGTCTTGGAATTAGCCTAGGAAATTAAGGAAACATTTTATTGTAAAGTATAGAAATATGTGTTGTTTTATCAAAATCAGTACTTTTTTGTCCATATCATCTTTCAGATGCCACTCAAAGAAAACACTTTGTGTGTTTCTTAACACAAAGAAATATATCCTGTTTTATTAAAATAAAGGACCAATATTTTTGGCTACAACTCATTTGGCCATTATCTGTTAGTCTAGGTTCTGTAAACTAACCAGCCATCTCTCTTCCCCTTTGTATCCTCAGGCTAGCTAGCAGCTGCCAGGATCTCATTAATACTCTGAAAAACAAGTTAAATAAGCAAATTTGTAAGTATATACAATCCTTATATAGAAAAAAATCTATTTTCTATCTCCATGCAGTTAGAGGATCTGATCCACCAGAGTAAAACCCTTTAAAGTGAGCCCATGATGCCTCTTTCATTGTTTTATTAATTGAAGTTTTTACTCCTCAAAATTTTTGAATATATGGAAGAACAAACATGGAGGTTCATGGTCTTTCCACAGAGCTTCAGACATAAATTTATAGACAATATATTTTTTCACAGCCCTTTTCCATTTTATTTTTGGGGAAAAAAATTCACATGACCAGCTGAGAGCATTTCAATTCATTCTTTCTGATTTCTAAAACCATAGTCACACCACCGAAACTTAACAAAAAGTCTTTAATATGCTTAAATACTCATACTCTGTATAAATGTCAGAGTGAAGGTAATCTAACCTTTCACAGGACATATGAAAGTGACTATGCAAGATAAATAATTGGTGAGAAAATGTATTGTTTTACGATGACATTTGAAACATTTGCTTAACATTTCTGCTTTGTTCACTATCGCAAAGAATTGGAATCAATCTAGGTGTCTATCAAAAGATGGGTAATGAAAGTTTGATGTATACACACATACACACATGCATATACATATATGTGTATACAAAACAATACTACTCAGCTCTAAAGAACAATTAAGTTAAATTTTTGCAAGTGAATGGATAGATTTGGAATGCATAGTATTAAATGAGCTTACACAATCTCAGGAAAGAAAAAAACTGCAACTGCGTGCTCTCTCTTGTTTGTGGTGTCTAGTCAATGATGTACATATTTATATGTATATATAATGTAAACAAATATACAATGGTATAGAAAAGGCTAATTAATTATAAGAGGATGGGGACAGCAGTAAGTACAGAAAGTGCTGTCTAGCTCAGAGCACCAAATGCCAGTCCTGAGACACAGGCGAGCCCTTCACAGAGACACTACCAACTGGAAAGAACTAGAAAGGTGGGTCTGAGTGTGGTCTCGGAGGCCTTGCCATCAAACAGAACCTGTGACCTTTTTTTTTTTTTTCAGAAATTTGTGTTCTCCTTTTTTCAACCTACCAAGTTAATCAGAATCTCTTTTTCCCAGAAATCTTTTTCTGGAAGAATCTCCAGGCAATTTTCTTCGGGTGCTAATGATCAAGCCCAGGGCCTCGTGCATGTTAAACAAGAGTTCCGCTCGGGAATGGGAGTTCAAGCATCAGGTATGTCTTACAGAGAAATGTAAAACCCACTGAACTAGGCTGTCGTTCTGATACCGAGGAGATAATCACCCCAAAAGTGTTTCCCTGGAAGAATGATAAGACAGCCTGGATGTGTTGAGAAAATGCTGATATAAGGCTCCATTCCAAACTAGTTAAAGAATCCTCGGGGGTGGAAGAGAGGGAGTTGATAAGCCAACCTACTGACTAGCAGAAAAACCTCAGAGAGTTTCCTATGAGGGAGAGGCTGGCCGATCTCTGGGAATTCAAGTCCAGCATGGTCTACATAGTGAATTTCTGGACATCCAGGGCTACACAGAGAGACTGTGTCTCAAAAGGGCATGTTTATGTGTTGGAGGATGTTGCTGGTGGACTGGCAACTGCCACAGGGTTGTGGTTGACATAGCTTCTGCCTATATGCATACAAAGCCAAAGAAAGCAGTATCTTGATTCTGTTTGGCACATGATTTGGAGAAATTTGGAATAAGAAATATCCCTGAATGAAGCAGAGAGAGGCAGAAAGATGACAGGAACCATCTACATAGAGCTCATATTTCTAAGATGAGATTGGGCAGAATGGTTGGTTGTTTGATCATTATAGTCATCTAACAAGTAACGTGGATTTCACTAGGTTTGCAGTTATGCCCAGAAATTGAAACAGGAAGAAAGGAAGAATGATAAATTTCAATAGAAATACAGAGATGGCTATACTTTTGATCACTTACTGTCAGTTTGATTAAATGAGGGTATCAGAAGGAAATGATCCAAAAATAAAATGCTTCAAATTAAAGTCATGAATGGTTTGCAGGCACTGGGAATGGCAAACACGGTGTAGGGTGGGAAGCCACAGTATCACAGAAGCAGAGGAGTTGATTTGAGAAAGGAGTTTCTTGAAGGCATTATTCTCACTGGTGTTAAAATTGCCAAAAATGATGTCACTGGAGTGAACTTTGGAAATGAAAATTTTAACACATGAACAAAAGTGGGTGACTCTGTGAATCTGTATAGTCCATGACCATGGCAGAGAGTTGGAGCTAACAGAATTTATTATTAGAGTCTGATATAAGAACTTTGAGGGCATCGTTGAATGTGTGCAAGTGATATTGACATGCATGCAGACTATTATCTGCCACCTCCAGATTTTCATGGTTCAGGATGTGTGAGAAGAAAGGAGCCCACTTGCGAAGTCTCCAGGAAGAAAATATCCTCACGGGAGTAAAATTTTCATTAGCAGGATGTAATAGAGGAAGGATTCCACCACTACTGGTGTCCTTATGGTTAGTGATGCATTCATAGCTCCAGGCAAACTTGGGGGCTATCTGACAGCCGTGTTAGTAGAACCTGTTTCATTAGAAACAGAAAGCATTTTCTCAGTAATCTGGCCAGGAAAACTCCTTGACCTTTCCTTAACCGTTTCTGAAACTTTTCAGAAAAATGACCAAATTAAGAAATGAAATGAGAGACTCTGGTCTTAATCCTGTGTGTTGAGATGACTTATCTTGGCAAATTCCTTGCAAGACACTCCCATCAAAAGGAGTTTGTCAAACTAACAAACTATCATTTTGTTAATCAATCCTAACATTGATCTAAGTAATAAGCTCTCCTCATTCCATCTTAATATTTCATGTCAGAATATGAGCCTTTGGTATGGATATAAGTGACTTTAACTTTATATATGTCATGGGAGGGGCTTGTGGCCTCCTAAATGTTCTTTTGATAAGTTAGGTTTCTTTTTATGGCTCTTCATATTCTATTTTCAGTAACCTGTATGATTGTAATTCTTGACGAATATTCTTTACAAAAATATTGAGGGCTATAGAAGAGCTAAACATGTCCAGGATTCTGTCCAAGTCCTCTTGAGTTCAGATCGTATTTTTAAGTGTCTCATGTATCTCAGGCTGGCTTCGTCCTATGTAGCCAACAGTGACCTTGAACTTTTGATCTTTCTGTCTCCTCCTCCCAAATGCTAAAATTGCAGGCATTGACAACCACCCCTGGCTCATGTGGTGCTGAGAATTCAATGCATACTCTACCAACATATATACATCTCAGTCCCTTCACTAAATTTCTCTTTGATTCCAAGGGTGACTCAGTCCCAATCAACAGTGAAATGACAACGAATGCACAGCAACACTGACAAAAACGTTTCCAGACACTATGAGGCATAGGCTACCTGAATATATCTTATTTATTAATGTCAGTTAATATATATCAAGTCCCCCAGCTTTTCAATATAAGTCAATGACCTTTATATTTATAACCAGGGGGATGTCAGGGCCTTAAGGTGCTAAGTTAGAGAAAACGAAGGAGATTGATGGGCTATTTGCACTATGGGGTTCAAATTGAACCTGATATAATTAATTGTGAAATGGAACTAAATAGCTACTGCTACCCAAAACTCCAGGTAAGGAGACGCTTATTTTTTCATCAACAAAGGAAAGCTTCAGAGACACTGTGATGAGAATATATCATAAGAGTCTTAAAGCTATGGAGACAAAGATGTTCAGAGCAGAGGTGATCATTGTTCAAGTGCAATAGAATCCAGGACTGCTTGTCATTCTCCTAAGGCCTATCTTACACTAAAAGCAGCATGGTTTGCAAGAGAATGCCCTTGTTTACATCTCAGAAAGCCAAACTCTTTTTAAAAAATAAATTTTATTCTTTTCTCCTTAAACCAAAAATGCCTTTATGACTTTGCCTTGCATTATTTACATTTCTAGACCCAGAGTCTTATAATTCATTTTTTAAAACTCCTTTGAAGTTAAGAGAGGCCAATATCCTGTAATGTGCAGATGTAAATCTTAATGTTCCCATATAAACATGGAATAGAATCCAGTAAGAGCACATCATGCCTGGTGATTCTGTTTAAGTTGTGGGGCTGGAAGAGGCTCAAATGAGATCTAACTGAAACAACATGAGAGGCTGGTATGACTAGAGTTAGTCAAAGACAACCAGCTGACATAATAACTCTCTTCTTAGCATCTTAAAGGGACTCTGGCTTTTCTTTGGGTCTTGCCTTTTATATTGCCATCTTTTTTCTCAGAGAGGCTTGGCTCTTCCAGTTTATTTGAACTTACATCCTATTTTGTTAGAAGAGTTTCCATTAAGTTATCTTGTCATCCCTACTTTTATATTGTTTTTCTGTGGCGCTTGATTTATTAAAGAGTGTTGCCCTGGGTAGAATGAAGCTTTGCAGAAGCATCAAAGAGTAGGTCAACTGGCCTGGGTGAGGTCCTGTAGAATAACTGGTATTCCTTTCTTTTTTAAAAATTTAATTCAATCATTTTATTTCATTTAATTTTTTTATTCACTTTATATTCCACTCACTGCCCCCCCTCCTGGTCACCTCATCCCACAATCCTTCCCCCATTACCCCTTCCCTTCTCTGAGTGTGTGGGGACCCCTCTAGATAGCTCCCTACCCTGGCACTGTTGCCTGAAATGTTAAAAAAGCAATCCATGCTATCGCCAGCAAGGCACCAGCAAGCCTTGTTCTCATCTTGTGGAGACTCTGACCTGGAGCTCTGAAATCTCTCCACCCAGCTCACTAAGTTCCCACTGGCATGGTCACTACCATGCCAGCCCCACACTACCAAATTCCCACAGCCTTTTGGGGTACACTTCTTGCAAAACTCATGCTTTGCCACCATACCTTTCTCTCTGAGGGGAAAAAAGTGAATGGCAATATAAAAGGAAAGACCAGCTGAGTGAAAGAAAACATCACACAAACTTAGTTCAGAATCAACACGTAACTCAATCGCTGGTGAAGCAACTAGCATCCTAATTTGTAAACCATACTTGTTGAGACCCGAGCTGCCCCACTTTGGGCGGCCAAAAATGTTGAGGCCCTCTTCACTCCACACTTGGCGGCCACTGTTTCCCGGCCCAAGCTGTTCTAGTTCACGGGTCAGGGTTCAGCAAGAGAGTGAGTGAGGACAGACTCAAAGAATAGAGACCAGGCAGAGTGTGATTCAATCCCATTTATTCTTCAGTCTCTCTTCCTAGTCCAAGTCCCAAGTCTTGAGTTCCTAGTTCCTAGTTCCTAGTTGTACTCCATAAGTGTCTGATTCTCTGTTACTCCAAATTGTTCTGAACTCTCCTGTCTGTCTCTTGCCTTTTTATATGTCTCACTTCTAAGCCGTACCTTTAGGTCATGCCTTTAAGTCATGCCCTTAGGTCTTGTCTCTAAATCTGATCTCTAAGTCACACCTTTAAGTCACACACCTTTAATCTCACACATCCAAGGTATCTAAACCAAGATTATCAGAGTGTGCTCAGCTGTTGTAGGCTATTGTAATCACATCTCTTATCAGGGTATATGGCTCAAGATGGCTGAAAGGGTGATAGCCTCCTTCTCTTGGCTCCCTACACATTCTAAGTTGGGTAGAGAGATTTCAGAGCTCCAGGTCAGAAAGCCTGCCAAGATGAAAACAAGACCCACCAGTGCCTTGCTGGTGATAGTGTGGATTGCTTTTTAATGTTTCATGCAATATGGCACTTCAAGTCTCTGCAAAACTAGGCACTTCCTGTCTCACTGAGGCCAGACAAGGCAACCCAGCTAGTACAACATATCCCAAATGCAGGCAACAGCTTTTGGGATAGTCCCCATTCCTGCTGTTTGGTACCCACATGAAGGTCATGCTGCACATCTGCTACATGTAAGTGGGGATGTCCAGCCGTTGTATGTTCTTTCGTTGGTGGTTCAGACTCTGAGAGCCTCAGAGGTCCAGGTTAACTCTGCTGGTCTTCCTGTGGAGATCCTATCCATTTTGGGGCCCTCAATCCTTCCTCCAATTTTTTCAAAAGAGTCACCCAGCTCCGTTCACTGTTTGACTGTGGGAGAGAATAACTGGTATTTCTTTCAAAATCCATGTACTGTAGTTCAGGGTCTGGGTAATACTAAGCTAAGTAACCATCAGAGTGCTACTAATAAATATGGAAGAAATACCTCTGTTGTAGCTACTTCCTGGATGTTAGCTATCCATAAGATTGTCATCCACATCCTTTTGCCGTATGGGAGGACGCCTTCTTTCTCCTTTATATCAAATAGGTCACAGCTAGCAATACTTGGATATGAAGACAAACGTGAAGAGCAACAACAACAACTAGCTATGTCAATGACATTATTTCTACATCAAGTAGAAATACGGCAACCAGACTTTGCCTTGCTTAGGACAGGGAGTATGGGCTAACCAAATAGATGTAACAATGAGATTTCTTATATAGGCTGTCTGCCTGTGGAGAATTGCACCAAGTAGATGGAGACATCTGTTTGTGCTTACTTTAGTGGAAAAAGAGCTTGAGGAGAAGAAATTATTATGTTCCCAAGATTGTAAAACCCATCCTCATAAAAATGAGACAGTAAACTAACAATTGCATTAAAGACAAAAATCAGATAGGCTGGAGAGGTCATTTAGTGGTTAAGAGCACTGACTGCTAGCTAGGTTCTTCAAAGATCCAGTCCCAAATCCACATGGTAGCTCATATTCATCTGTAACTCCAGTAGTCAGCAACTGTACACCCTCTCCTGGCTTCATAGGCACTACTTGTGGTATACAGACATATATGCAGATAAAACACTTATCTACATAAAATAAAAATAAGGAAATAAAACATCTTTGAGAAAAGACAAAGTCATATACCCTGCTACTTTTATAATTTTTGTGACACTCTACCTGACATAAACAACTTAGGGTAGTAGGGGTCTACTTTGGTCCGTGCTCTAGAGGTGAAGCAGAATATGTTAGCAGTAGGAACATGTGGCAAATGTCACTTACATTGTATAAGAAAAAGGGCTGTGTGTGTGTGTGTGTGTGTGTGTGTGTGTGTAGAGCTAGGTATAGCTCACAAAGGCATGCAGAGACTAACTTCCTTCAGTGAGTACTGCTTTCTAAAGTTTCCAAAACCTCCAAAAATAGTGCCAGCATTTTGGGAGACCACATCATATCAGCCATGACATGAGTTGGAGAAAACAAAATTAGAGAAGTGCCATCACCTTAGCTTGGTTTGATGTGCCCCTGCTCAAGGACACTATGGAAAAGGTAAAGAGTTAACCCCCTACTAAGCCCTACAATGTGAAAATTTCTGGTTTCTTTGGAAACTCGGTTGTGTCACATGATGTTTTTTTTTTTTTTTTTTTTTTGGAAGCTGTCTTGTGAGAGGATATTTTGTTTTAGTGACACATGAAAGGATGTTTTGCTGAAGGAGACATGTGAAAGGACACATGATGTTTAGAAAGAATATAAATATAGCCCTACAATATAGTGAGAGGCTGGTCTTGCATGCATACACCTTGTAACATTTTACTGGTCTTCACTGAAATTTGCTTCATAGACAGAAATGTACCAAAGAACTCATGGTATTCTGACTGATTCTTCTCACTTCTATTGACTCATGCCAGTTTGGTGGAGCCATGAGATTTCTGCTGGATCAAGCCACTGCTACTAATTCATGTTTGGTGTTTGGTATTATTTTGGACTGTTAATATCCTAACAACAAAGATTGAAATCATCCCGAAGAACTACTTCTAAACAAGTCTACAACCCTCTTTTCCTATTAACCATTCTCCACAAACTCTGGTCAGTGGGTTAAAAGGGAGGTTGAGGCATTTAAGAACCCTAGTTAAAGTAGGATTTGAAAAATCAAAGCCTATAGGTTTTATTTACTGGTGCTAGGCACTCTAAGAGAATCCTCACTTTGGATTCTATATGGAAATTTTACTGCTCCCTTTTCTCCCAATCACTGTGTTAGATTTACCCAGCCCCAGGCGATGAATCTTGGAGAGCACTTTGAGACAAACAAGCTTGGAGAGGGAGTCATCCTGCTTGGAGAGGGAGTCAGCTTCATTGTGAGTTTAGATAGCACATGACAACTTTCCACTGTTTGCACACTACAGATTGCTATAACAAAAAAACACAACCTTAGAGGATCATATAATCAAAAAGTTATTTTCTCATAGATCTAGTAACTCAAAACTAAATTAAGTAGTAGCAAAACCATGTACCCTGTGAAGAATTTCCCTTATACTTCTTACTTTCGTTGGCTTTGTGTTCCTTGGCTCATAAATGGATCCGTTTACTCTCTCGTTCCGTTATCATGAGAAATTTGTTTTCTGTGCTGCTGAACAGGTCAAAGTTTCCTTCTCATCTTTCTGAATGTTTCCACCCTTCTCCTAAGGTACCTACTGAATAATTTACAGAAAATTGTAGTGTGCTTATCTGCACAACTGGTTTAGATACTATTCTTTAAGCAGTTCCAGGTCTTGACTATGTGGCAATCTCACTACTCAACATTATGACTTGATAAGCTTTGAAAAGTTGAATTTCTTAATAGCGTCAGCACCGTGTCTTGAATATCGCAGTAGAACCACCTAGTAGAATCATGTTTTGTCTGTTTGTGTGCAGTTCTCTGAGCTTTGTTGTGCCAAACCAAAGCAGCAAACAATGCCTCCACCAGTTTCCCTGCAGCAATGAAGTAATTCTGGTGAAAAGATTCTTAGAAATGTTTGTAGATGATAAAGAGATGACTCACCACGAATGGCCAGTCACATTGGAGACACTGGAGTCAGTTATCCAGGGAGACAGCATTCTTTCACGTGACAGAGGTTAAGTTACACTTTGATGTGTTTATCCAGGTGTTGTGCTGTCACAGATAGTTTGAGGTGAACCCTGTGAGAGCCATGTGATATGAGAATCTCTCTAAATGGTCTATGTCCCATTATTGCAGGACAGCCTTTGTTGCAAAACATGAGCTCCCTTGAGTTTACTCATCCTCTGTGTAGTTAGACATAGTGGGACAAATAAAAACAGTTACCATTTTCCCTTCAAAACAGACTTGTTTGGCATTTGTGAATTAAACATTTTGGGTGAACTATGCATCTCTAAATCAGAGGCAAAGGTGCTATTTCCACACTGCCTAGAGGTAGAAGAGGAACAAATGGCCTTTCCACTTTTAAGTTTATGATATATGGGACACATTTATGTTCTTTGTTTGGTAGGAGTTAATAGAGGGTACCCAGAGAACACTTTACTAAGGAATAAATGAGAGGAAAGAAGAGACATGGAAAGAAATACCCCTTCTTAGAAGGTTAGGATCCTTTTCATTTTTTCCACAGGGGCTTTCTAAACTTACATTTAGGCTTAATGAAAAGAAACAAAATGAAGGGAGTTGAATAGAAGTCATGCAAGCCATTGAAGGGGTGCAGCCCTAGAGTAATTCAAAAGATGAAAGGGAAAGTCAGATCTTTCATGATAAGCAGGTTTTGTGTGGTTGTAACATTTTCTCTTTTGAAACAGGATATTTTCATGTAGTTCACAGTAGCCTGGAGTTTGCTGAGTAATCTCACCTGACCTTGAACTCTTGGTCCTTTTGGTTTTTCCTCATGAAGGGATTATTGGCTGGTGCCATCAATACTAGCAAGGATTTCAACTTGTGATGTCCATGAAACAGATACAAGAACTGCCAAGATGTGTTACATATTTCTTGGGGAAGAATATTTGTGGAGGATAAAGAGGCACAGCAATAAACAGTGGTGGTAAGGGGTGTGTGTGTGTGTGTGTGTGTGTGTGTGTGTGTGTGTGTAGGGGGTGTCCTTCAGATCTTAGTGGGAAGTAGAAACTTGTGAAGGAAACTGGGATTAAGGAGGGCCAGGTACATTCTATTTGGAGGATTAATATAGTTCTAAAGGAAATTTTGGCCATCACTATGGAGTGCCAAAGTCTGGTTAAAAGTGTCTCAGGTGTCACAATTCAAGTTCAGTCATTGGCAGGTAACAGCATGCAGAAGGAAGACAAAAGTGAAAACTGACCCGGTAGGGAGCAGCTAGGGCCATTCACTGTGTTTGTCATATCAGGAAACTGAGTGACACATTTCCAGAAAACGTTGATGTACGTGTGACTGTATTTTGACCTCAAGGAAGAAATCTGAAGAAAAATGAGTGATTGTGAGATATAGCCACACTTATCTTGGAAACAAGAAGCACTATGGGTTAGTCTGGGTAGGATAAGAGAAAAAAAGCATAAAACAATAAGGAAGGACTGGAGTTATGAAAGCTTAAAACAACAGAGGCAAAGGGGGGAGCTTTGAGTTGTACAAGATGTCCTTGAGAATGGAAGCTATGAGGGACACTGATAGATTAGTGCCAAGAGCTGGGCATGGGTGTGGCTTTCCTCCAGGTGGACAGATCAAGAATAAAGGAGACACGTTTTATAAGTGATGTTTTATTATTCTCACTACCCTTGGTTCCTAAAGCTGCCTCTGTTTTATAATTCTGAAATCTCTAGCAAACTGTGCCTCTTAATTAAACAGACATACAAAATACATTTATTGAGAATGTATAAAAGTAATCAGATGGGAAAATACTTAAACACAATAACAGCAATTTCCAGCAAGCCTATAGCCAACATCAAATTAAATGGAGAGAAACTCAAAGCAAATTCAATAAAATCAGGGAAATGACAAGGCTGTCCTCTCTCTCCATATCTATTCAATGTGGTGTTTGAAGTCCTAGCTAGAGCAATAAGACAGCTAAAATGAGCTCAAAGGGATACAAGTTGAAAAGGAAGAAATCAGAATATCTCTATTTGCAGATGATATGATAGTATATGTAAACAATCCCCAAAATTCTACTAGGGAATTCCTACAACTGACAATACCTTCAGTGAAATGGCTGGATACAAGATTAATGCAAAAAGGGATCTGTAAGCCTTCCTGCATACAAATGACAAATGGACTGAGAAAGAAATCAGGGAAACAACATCCTTCACAGTAGCCTCAAATAATATAAAATATATTGGGGCAACACTAACCAAGCTTGTGAAAGATCTGTATGACAAGAACGATAAGTCTTTGAAGAAGGAAATTGAAGAACATATCAGAAGATGGAAAGATCTCCCATGCTCGTGGATTGTTAGGATTAACATAGTAAAATGACCATCCTACCAAAATCAATCTACAGATTCAATGAAAACCCCATCAAAATGCCAACATAATTCTTTACAGACCTTGAAAGAACAATATTCAATGTCATATGGAAAAACAACAACAAAAGTTCAGGATATCTAAAACAATCCTGTACAATAAAAGAACTTCTGGAGGTATCACTGTTCCTGATCCCAAGCTGTACTAAAAAACAATAGTAATAAAAACTGCATGGTATTGGCATAAAAACAGACACGTTGATCAGTGAAATAAAACTGAAGACCCAGATGTAAGTCCACTTTCCTATAAATACTTGATCTTTTACAAAAAAAAAAAAAAAAAAAGCCAGAAATATACAATGGAAAAAAGAAAGCATCTTCAACAAATGGTGTTTGTCTAACTGGATGCCTGTATGTAGAAGACTGTAAATAAATCCATATCTATCACCCTCCACAAAAGTCAAGGCCAAATGGATAAATACCTCAACATAACACCAAATACAATGAACCCTATTGATAGAAGAGACAATGGGGGATAGCCTTGGATGCATTGGCCCAGGAGACAACTTCCTGAAGAGAACATCCATAGTGCAAGCACTAAGATCAACAATTAATAAATATGTCCTCATGAAACTGAAAAGCTTCTGTAAAGCAAAGGACACTATTAACAGGACAAAATGGCAGTGCACAGAATGGGAAATATTTTCACCAACTCTACAACTGACAGGGGGCTGATATCCAAAACATATACAGAACTTTAAAACTGGACATCAGCAAACCAAATAATCCATGAGAATAGGGCCCACAGGATCAACTGACCATGACTATGACCATGACAGTGGGAACTTACAGAGATCAGAGAGCCTGGTAAGAATCTGACCTAGGCCAGGTGGTGGTGGCACATGCCTTTAATCCCAGCACTTGGTAGGCAGAGGCAGGCAGATTTCTGAGTTCGAGGCCAGCCTGGTCTATAGAGTGAGTTCCAGGACAGCCAGGGCTACACAGAGAAACCCTGTCTCGAAAAAACCAACCAACCAACCAAAACAAACAAAAGAATCTGACCTAGTCCTTTGCATATATGTTACAGCTGAGTAGCTTGGTGGTGTAGAAATTCTAACAGTGGGAATGGAGGCTATCCCTGACTCTTTTGCTACTTGTAAGAGCCTTTTCCTCCTATTGGATTCCCTTGTTCCGCCTCGATGTGACAGTATGTGCCTGGCCTTATTGCAGTGTTTGGTTAAAGTCCCTGGGAGGCCTGCTCTTTTCTGAGATCAGGAAGGTTGAATCTGGAGAGGATAGGAGAGTAGGGAAAGAGAAGGGAGAGGAGGGTGTGGAAACTTTGGTCAGGATGTAATATATGAAAGAGGAATCAAAATGGATATACAATTTCTTTAAAAAAGGTTGAACTTTTGAGGCCATAAATATGCTACAATGGAAACTATGACTAGCAGTATCAGAGCAGTCTCTAGAACTGCAAAGAAAGTGTAGAGCCGAGAGGAGATGGAGGAGAGGAGATAAACACAGAGGTGAGGGGTATTATAGAGAGGGGGCAACTGAGATGGATCAATTATCTTCATTGTATAAGATAGTATCAGACAGTGGTACTTCTTTTTTCCCCTCCCTATACTGGTAATGAACTGCTCATTTGGTGTTTGACTTTGCTTTGTCACATGCTTGATTATAAACACAGCTGAATAAATCACTGTGCACATGTGATACACTTCCAGGAATCTCTCTTCCTAGGTATGACTGATACTGCCGTGTTTGTTCTTTCTGTACATCCCCAAAGTTAGCATATTAGCATGATACTTACTTCCCTGAAGTATCTCCCTGGGCTAAACTGTGATCTCCTTACCAGGTTATAATCTTGGACAGAAACTTACACCTGCTTGTACATAGTAATGTTAGTGTATGGTGGTATTAGGTACTCAGCCAGGGCCTTGGCTTGGAGAGGGAGAGAGCTCTGTTATATTATTTTCCTCTTTTATCAGTAAATAGATGATCCTGAATACTGATTCCTAACTTTAATTCCCATGTTGACTTTCAAGGAGTTACTTGAATAATATTTTCATCTCTCAGGAATCAGTAATGAGTTCGTCTTCTATCATTTCACTAATAGGAAAAAACTTCTGGGAAATATAAGACACATTGCATAACTAGAGCCTTATCTTACAAAATAAAGTGATGTATAGTGTGTGTGTGTGTGTGTGTGTGTGTGTGTGTGTGTGTGTGTGTGCGTGCCTATGTACACATGGACTTCTAAGTAGAGGACAGAGGTCCATGTCAGGTGTTTTCCAGCTTAACTGTTAATTTTATTTGAACATGTATGTATATATACATGTCTGCCTGTCTGTGTGTGTTCTACGTACATGCAGATTTATATGGAGGCCAGAATGCATATCAGGAACCTAGAACTAGCGTTACAGATGGTTGTGAATTGCCCAAGGTAGGTTCTTGGAACCAAATTCAGATTCTCTGCAAGAGCAGCAAGGGCTCTTAACCACTGAGCAATTTCTCTAGCCCTCTGTGAGCCAATATTTCTTAATTGAACCTGAAAGTTACCAACTAGCTAGACGGGCTGTCCAGTAAGCTCCAAGGACCTACCTGTGCTTATAACTCCAATGCTTTAATAACAGACCTATGGGGTCATGTCCATGTTTGTTTGTTTGATTGTTTATTCATTTATTTAATGAGAGGAAGGGATTTTAAACTCAGATCTTTATGTTTACACAATGAACACTTTCTTTTATTTGTTATTCTGGGAAATGTGCCTATTGTATAATGATGGTATTAAAAAAAGTTGTAAGTCCTTTGAATAAATTTTACATTGTCTATTATTTAACTGTTCCTGGTGTTGTTATCTTCATTGTCAGTGTTAAATAGCAAACTTCAGTCAAGATAAGGCATGTGAAATCCTACATGGTCTATTCATTTACTTCAGTTCTCTAATGTTCTATTAAAGATAGAGGTAAATATAAGAAAGAAAACTCAGTGAACCCTTATCCAACAGTACTAAATGTCCCTAGGAGATTTTAGGATAGAGTTCATTCTGTGCTTAAGGGTTTTGTAATTAGTCATTTTCCATCCTTTTAGCTCTTTCTAGAATTAGATTGGGGGACAGGAGCATCAGTGCCAATCCTTAGTTGAAGCTCTGCCCTTTGGTCCTGTTAAGGTAACCCTGGTAGAGAAAAAGATAAGGTTTCAGGAAACCTTGTCAAGGTGAACAGAACCAAGTGGATTTACTATAGTGTAATCCTTTGTGTTAATAATATTTACCTTTAGGATTATGAAGATGTACCTATCACAAAGCAGTAGGCTAAGATGTCCACTTAGAAAACAAGTACATGGTGTGTTGGGGTAGACAGGGAAGTTGCTGTCATAAAGAAGGATTTACAAGGATGTGGGGTTGCTGAGGAAGGTGTCTTCTTCTTTTTGATGTTCTGAAAAATTTCCTGTGAGAATATTCATAAAAAAAACTCTGTCTATTCTTCTAAGGTCAAATTGCAAGCATTTACTTTGCACTTCTGCATTTTTGTTTGTTTATTTTTGTTTTTGTTTTCCTTTGAGAGCTGGAGAAGGGAGCAGGGTTTCTTGTGAGTCCAGCTTTTCAGGTTTTAAGTTTAAAATTCCCAGTCTCTGGCCATTAGAATCTGTAGACAGTGTCAACTCAAAGACCTATGTCATCAAACAATTATATATACATTTGATCCAGTAATCCTCCAGAACCCATATTTGGCAGTTATTTCCAAAATATTTTCCAAACAGTACTTACAACCATTAGATAAATGCCAGGTGACTGCATAGAGCCAAATGCTTACCTTCTGCCTGGGCAGGGATACAATGGAGATTTGAGTATTTGAATGCCCCCATGGTTATGGGAGGGCCACATTGCAACCACCTCTAAGGTTTGCTTGTGATTGCTACATCAGTTGTGACACTGGGCAGACGGTTTACTTTTAGGTGTAATTGTCTTTCTCATCTACAAACTAACTCAGAAGGACCATTTGGCTGGGGTCTTAAACTAGTTAGTCTGGATCACACTAGCTGCTTCATTTCCAAATTTAACTGCAACCTTTCTCAAAACATGCCCCTACATAACTTAATCCCTCCCTTCCTCTTTATTTCTGGGGAGACCTTTGTCTCCCATGAATGTAAGTTCAAGGAAATTTAGTTGTTTTGATTCTTCTCAAAGGCTTTAAGAGGATGCAGTAGCCATAGCAATATGTTAGAGAGACAGGGTACTTCTCTCTAAGCCCTGATGCACTAGCAACAGCCCTATCCCTAAACTTTTTCAACTTGATCCTGGTATATCTTGTCTAGAATTCCAACTGTGTCTTCAACCCCACAGATGGAAAGCTGAATGAATCAGATTTTACACTATCATCAATACTACTTGGCTCAGCCTTTACGACCAGCTAGCCCTTCTTTGTCAATACCCAGAAGTACTCTGTTACACAGACATATGATAGTGATAAGTTAACAAATAAGGTAAAAACATCTTTTCATTATGATCAATATTCAAAATGTAAATATCTTTGCTAAAGGTAAGACTGTATAATCCTGTTTATTTATGAAACATTTTATTATACCATTGCCATGACAAGACTAAAATAATTACATATGGCTTATTTAGAAGATACTAAGTAGCTAGGTTGCCATTTTTGTTAGTATGTTTTTTTAAAGAATTAATTGAAATGCCTTCTCATATGGGAAGAAAATTACTGAATTTGTTCATTTAAGGTATATAATTTGGTAGCTTTTAGTATATTTAGAGTTATAAAGTCATCTCCACAAAAAGATGTATTTTTTATTAATTAAATTTTTTTCCATTTCAAACAAAATACTTGGTTTTATTATGGCATTTTTATGTATGTCCATCATTCCTATTCATCCATATTTACCACATTACCTTCTGATTTACATTCTTCTCTCATGTTGATCCCTTCCTACCTCCAAATGGTCCACTCTTCTATTTTCATGTCATATATAGATTTAGTTTATCTATATACACACATATCCTTACTAAACCCTACAGTACAAGAAAACATAATGTTTGGTTATTTTTATCACTTCAAAAAGAAACTTCATACTTTTTAATCTCTCAAACTCCCTTCCTATGTTCCCTAGATTTAAGTAACACCCAACCTTCTATCTTTACATATATATATATATATATATATATATATATATATATATATCTCATATCGTATGTATATACATACATATATATGTATATATATGATATTTTAGGAAGGGTTTGTAGTCAATGGGAAAAGTTCCTTTCTTTTTTATACTTAAAAAATACTTTTTCTAGCTTAGAATTTTTTCCCTTTCCTAATACCATGGTGTGAAGAAATGGATACACATTTTTGCCCTCTGCTTTATATGTGAGCAACATACCTATAATTGAACACAACTTAGACAGAATAAACCATAAGGTCCGAAGCTTTATCCCATACCAAAGCACACCACTGAAAAGAAAAGTAGATCCCACCTGCATTCTGATAAGAGGATGCCCTTGGGCTTGAGATAGACTTTCTGTTTTAAAAATATGAGTCAAATATGGCCTAGAGTGGTAGAGTTATTTTCTTATTACTTCTGTTACAAGAGCCAGAAGATTGAACAAATCAAAGAAAGGAGAATAGTTTGGCTCATGTGATGATGTGTCCCCAGGGTGTCTTTGGTATCATTCCATCTTGGGCCTGAAATTAATAATGATGATACCCTTCCCCAATTTTTCACTAAGGCTGCGTCTTCTTATCTATTGGCCTTTTCTTGTGCTACTCCGTCTAGGGCAGGCTTGCTCTTGAGCTGACAAGAGGTATCAGGCCTAGCAGCTATCCATTTGACATCAGCAATGGAGAGGTTACCTCTAACTAGATTAAAACTTTGTCCTAGAATTGATTATCTTTGGCTCTGATTGGCCTGACTACATATAAACTCTTGATAATCATAAAAGCAGTACCTCTACGTGGACCACTTGAATAAAAGGAAAAGAATCATTTTTTAAGGGAAATCTTCATGTGTTACCAGGAGTAGTTCAAAGGGTAGATGAAGGACAGGTGAAACCACAAGTGACCGAACAGTGATTTGACCTGTTATAAAGTCTCAGGTTTATAATAGTGTTGCCACAAACAATTTCATTACTTTAAGCAGACCCCTCAATATCCTTAGGTCTTGATTCCCAGTGCATCACTTACAGAATAGCAGAAGTCCTAGAAGACTCTAGCTTAAAAGTCTAATCCATGGATGAGTTAGCTGGACAGTTTGACATTAAGTAGATATGAGTAAGCTTGGTCATCTTTGCTGCAATTAGTATACCTTTCACCAGAGAGAACTGTATCCTCCAGCAAAAATAATCCTCTCTGGAGTTGTGAAGTTGTGTGCTGTCTTTGATACTGACTGTTACCAACCTAGTAAAGACAAAGTTTCTAACTCATCTGTGAATTATCCCAGCTGTGTACGCAGATGGGTAAAGGTTTTAAATTTTAACTTATTTATTTTACAACGATCCCATGCTAGCTATCAAGATCTTTCCAACACTATTTTTTTTTTTACTTGTTTGTCTTTTGGTTTGTTTTGGTTTGGTTGTTTGTTTGTTGAGATGGTTGTGTGTGTGTGTGTGTGTGTGTGTGTGTGTGTGTGTGTGTGTGTGTATGGTTTTAGCTGTCCTGGAACTAGCTCTGTAGACTAGGCTGGCTTCAAACTCACGGAGATCTGTGGGCCTCTGCCTTCCAGGTGCTGGTTTTAAAGGCCTGTACTACCATTGCCAGGCTCCAACTTTCTTAATTCTTATATTAAATTTTGCAACTGTTGTAGAACCAATGGATTCCTAGAAATAGCAAGGGCCAATAAAAAAATCATCTAGAACAACTGACCATGTTGGGAAAGGATTATCATCTTGAGTTAGGAACTGCAGAAGTGAATGAGCAGAGACTGAGTGTCAAATAAAGGATCTTAAGGTACTTGGTTCCTGTTCTTACTAATTAAGTGGCAGCTGGGTTGGCTCATGTTATGATTAAGAGAACAGGGACAAACCAGAGAATGCCTGGGCATTAAGAGCCTTTTGTCTTCTGAGTTTTCAGTAAAAATTCAAATATATGAGTATCCCAGATTATGAAGATTTAGATATGTCAGAAATCAAGAATTCCAACCCTTTTATAAATCCCACCCAAACTCACATACTTTAAGATTTTGGCCAACACAAATTAGACTTTTGACTTTGAACTTTCTTTGATGTGGATGAACCACTCATGCAGGAGTTTAAAGGAAGTTCTCTTAAGTTTATGGCATGCTCTATTAGTCTGGATATGAATTGCAGATACATTGGGAAGGAAGGAGTTTTACCAAACCCAAAGTGAATGTCAGTCATGTACAATGCTGTATAAGTAGTGACACCTGAAGCATATACCTGTCAGTGTCTCTTCAGAAACACTGTGCTGGTTAGATGTTACCATACATAAATGGGCTCATTATCAATGGGAGGTGTATCTTGATTAGAAACTAAATGGCCAACATTTAAATTACTAATAGCAGCAGACCTTTTCTTAAATATCTAAAAGAGGTGATGAAGCATATTAGACAAACTAATCACAAGAAGAAAAAGGATAATGATGAAACTTGGCCATCAAAGCTCTAATAAATAAGGAAGTTGGTAGATTTGAGCTGAGCAGGATGTAGGCCTACTTAGAAATAAATAATACAAACCACAAGACTTCTAAGACTGACTTGACCTTCCAGTCATGAACATTACAGAAAAGATTAGTTGGTACAGTAATGCTCGTGTACTTTTGGTAAATATTAGGTTTGTAGGACTAAATGAGATATAGGTTAATATTTAGAGAGAGTTGTCATTTCACAGAAGAACCTGGAACTTCTTACCCAAAAATTAGTTCAGATATAAAAACTGTTGAACAGAGGGACATATACCAAGAAGGTTTATTCAGGTTTTATCAGGTCTTCTGAGGGACACTGGGCAGAATCCTAAGCAAATCTAGAATGAACTGAGACAGAAGAAAATTGTGGCCTTAGGTTTCAAATTCCTATGTGTGGGTTTGATTCTCATAATTTACATGGCTTTTCAGAACCACCTGTAACTCCAGTTCCAGGGAACCTGATGCCCTCTTTTGGCCTCTGCAAGTACTACATGCATGCATGTGGTACACATAAACTCAGACAAACACATACACATTAAAAACAAAAAGAACAGTTATGTTTTTATGATCATATATGGTCTTTCCTTCTAAATCAATGCAGAGATTTTGATTCTGTCTCCCTCAGACTTTAGGAAAGAAAATAGGAGTACTTATTTAAGATACCTGGTGAAATACAAACGCAAAGATCTCTGGTATTTTCATTCCACATCAAAAACCCAAGTCCGCGAAGGTTACTGTCTCATGATCAATGATAGGTCATTGAAGGGGGAAATAGAGAGTTTTATTACATCAGTTGCTACGCTCTATTTACTGTATCACAAAATGCCACAACATATCACGTTTTATTAAGATGATTCAGAAATAAGGAAGACAAAGACACCAGAGCAGGAACATCACTCTTCTCAAGTTACCCCACATAGTGCTACACACTATGCTAGTTCCTATTTCAGTGCTTACAAGGTCAGTTTTGAAAATTCCAGAATATTATCTGAATAGCAAACTGGCTTGACCAAACCAATGCTTTCACATTTAAAGAAAAAATAGTAGAAATGTTGATATAGTTGTGCTTAAACACCCAATAAAAGATCTGCCATGAAGAAAACATCATTGTTTCAGCCCCTTGCTTCAGAAAGCTAAGAATTAAATGAAGTTAATCTATTTTTTCTTTCAAGAAAAATAGGAGCCCCCATCAGTGGATGATGTACAGAAAAATTCCAGTTCTAAGTCAGAGGGCCTTGAGGACCTGTTGTCTCTACCTCAGAGACCAAGCAGATGCTCCATCATTTCTTACTTAAAAGAGACTCCACATGTTTGCGAAGTTGTTAGTTCTTTTCTTTCTTCCTTTGTTTCTTTGTTCCTTTCTTCTTTCTTTCATTCTTTTGTTCTTCCTTCCTTCCTTCTTTCCTTCCATCCTTTTATCCCTTCCTTCTCCATCCCATCCTCCCTCTACCCCTTCCTTTTTTCCTTCCTTCCTTCCTTCCTTCCTTCCTTCCTTCCTTCCTTCCTTTTCTTTTCTTTTCCTAAAGAAATCAGTTTGACTTGGAATATGGCTAGGACTGCTTAAACCCAAGATCTGAAGATATTTTCAAGAATAGAATTCATTATTACTACTTACAGACACCATGCTATACAAAAGGTCTCCTGAACTAATTCCTTTTTAAAAAATTTTTATTGGATATTTTATTTACATTTCAGATGTAATTCCCCCCCCCACACACAGGAGCCCCCTATCTCATCCCCCCTCCTTCTGCTTCTATGAGAATATGCCCCCACCCACCCTCCCACTCTACCTCCCCACCCATGATTTTCCCCACACTGGGGCATCAAACTAATTCTTCCTAATTGAAATCTTTCAACTTTGACCAGAACCTTCTCAAACACTCTCCAACCTCACCCCTGGGAGGCGCCATCCCACTCTCTGCTTCTATATGCTTACTTTGTTTTGTAACATTCCAGTCCACATAGAACTGAACACATGCAATGCATTTGCCTTTTGTGTTTGGCTTCTTTCCACTTAACATAATATTTTCTAGGTTCATCCATGTAGTCATGAGTGACAGGACCTCTTTTTCTTTTAAGACTGATTCAAGCTTTCATTGTTTATTTGTACCACGTGTCCATTATCTGCCTATCAGTTGATACTTTTACAATATGTCTCCATTCCCCCAAAGGTGTATCGGAATACACAGCTTTTCTCTGGCTGGGAAATTGAACTCAGATCTTTTTTTACTTTTGCGGGAAGGAGTCTTACCCACTGAGCCATCTCCTAAGCCTTTCAATGTAAGGCACTTTCATACTATTTTCTATATTGGCTATAAAGCAAAGAGCATAGAATTCAGTTTGTACTCTTCCAACAGTGTGCAAGGATTCTTTTTGTCCTGTGTGTTTTCTTCAACTCTTTTATCTATTGCTATTTTGATAATACCTGCTCTGAAAGGTGTAAGTTAACATTTCATTGAGGTTTTATTTGCATTTCAATAATGAGTAGTGTATTGAATACTTTCCTCCATATGCACTTTCTTTTGCAAGACATGTACTTTGTACTTCTTTGGGTCCTTTCCCACATTTGTAATTAGGCTATTTGGTTTTTTTTGCTGTTTTGAGTTCCTGATATATTTTGGATATCATTAAGTGTATGACTTGTGAAGATTTGTCTTCTACTTCATAAGTTATGTCTTCATGTTGTTGACTTATTCTTTTGCCATGAAGTAGTGTTTAAATTTAATATACACTCATTTGTGTTTGTATATGAAAGCAAATTGCCACTGCAACTTCTGTTACCTCCAATGTGTCTTGGTCTATTGCATCGCCCAGATGTAAGATTGAATGTCATGTCCCTAGTCTCTAGAGACCACCTTGCCCTAAAGTAATCTTCCCTCCATGATCTTTCCTGGGCTCCATCAAACCACTCTACTGATTGTCTTCATAGAACATACATAACAGGAAATCATCTTTACTTACTGCTTTACCCTGATTATCAGTAAAGTAAAGATTAGAGGAGCCAGGTACATCTAGTGTGTTGTTCTCAGCTCCTGGTTCTTTAATGAGGGAGCAATAGGTTTGGAGGCCCTTTGAATATACATAAATATCTAAATTATCTCAGTGGAAATATATTTTTGAATAAAACATTAATGTCCTTTTCTGTTTGCCTAGTTCATTGCCTTTATATCAGTAGGAACTATTGTCAGGGTTTCATTTTTCTAGGGGGAGATATGTGTTGTTTTCCTCCGAAGGCACCGAAGAGCCTCGTCATAGTTTTGTGATAAGAGTTTGGACTCATAGTTCCTGATATCTTGGGGTAGGTAGTTCTTATTGTTAAAGGTGGGTTAGATTTGTCATGTCACTGTAGATTCCCTCTCTTTGTATGCTGAACAATGTCTTCTCAGTACTCAGCAAGTACTCAATGTTTACCTGATTTAATCAAAAAATCAGATTAGCAGAGTATTTAATCACCAAATAGTCACTAATGCAGTCTGTTGGCACTGGTCAGATTTTTTTTTTTTTTTTTTTTTTTAAACAGACCTTTCAGGGCAACAGAAACCAGACATTACTGTGTAATTTCACAGGAGCATTTTCTGTGGTGGATCATTGTCATTAAGAATACATGCCAAAATAAAGACTAAAGCTAGTCAACTGAATTTGATTTTTCCTTAAGGATCAACTGCACAGAAACATTCCATTTGTGAAAAAATGACTTCATCCAAATTAACACCTTTTACTGGTATCCAGGTATGGTAAAGTCCTCTCGTCTTATTTACACAAGCAACCACAAAATACAAGAGCCTACTCTGGAGAACTTTGCCCTTAAGTTAAAAAATCGGTGGGAAAAATCGCAGGTGTGTTTTGTAGTCATTTTTTTCTGGCAATTGTTTCAGAGAGCTGAAAATTAAAGTTGCAAAGCTCATAATATAGCTGTCACTGGTTATATTTGAATGACAACAGCTGGGGAAAGTGTAGGATTGCCTTAAATGTGGCTATGTAAATACCCGTTTTAATCGTTATGCATTCTCTTCTTTCTATCCTTCTACTGACTCTGGACTTAGTTTGTTGAAAACTTGTTGTGCTGGTTCCTAAGCTGTTCCTTAAGGTGTTAGGTTGAAGGTTTTTGTTTGTTTTAATCAAATGGCCCCAAATCCCAAGTCCTGGGAATATAGGTGTTTGCCACAATGCCTGGCTTTGAGACTTTTCTTGATATAGATGCTTATTGCTATGAGCTGTCTTTCTGAACTGTAAGGTTGTGTCTCATGTCTTGATACATTGTTTCTATTTTCAGTTGTTTCACATTCTCCTGCTTCTCCTTTATTTTCCTCGATTCATTGGTGGTTCAGGAGTATTAGCAGATATTTTTAAGGATTGTTCTTTTGAAATGTTCTCTCTTACTGGTTTCTTGTTTCATACCATTGGGTTGCAACAATATTTGGGATGATTTCAAATTTCTCCCATAACAACTTGCGGCTTAATATGATCTATCCTGGAGCATGTTTTATGTTAGGTTGAATATTGTCAGTATATTAGATCTACATGGCCTAAAGAAGAGCTTAAGTCTGCTGTCTCTGCTCTGTCTGTCTTGTAATCTCTCCATTACTGAACGTGAGGTGAGGAATATGACACAGAACTCCACAATGATGACAGGAAGCTTTCTCTTTTCTTTCAGATTGTCTGTTGTATACATAAGCATATGTGTATGTATATACATAGTACTTTTTTCACAAGTTCTGAAAAAAAATGAGACAGGCCATCATTCTGTAGCTCAAGCTGCCCTCAGACACCCAGTGATCTGTTTTAGCCTCCCCTGTGCTGAAATTTTGTGCATATTAGTTACTATATCCAACTAAGCTCTGAGACATTGAATCAATCCTCATTTTATAAATGACGGAGGCCATGGTAAATGCTTTACTGTGCTCTAATGTAATGTTCACATGGTCTTTATGGTTGTTGTGGTCTCTGTTTTGCTACAGGTTAAATAACCCGTTGCCTACCACAGCAGCTTGTAATAACCAGCAGTGTTTAATTCAGCCACAAGGCCATTTATCATTATGACCCTATCTAGCCAACTGTAGACCTACTATTAAATTTAGGTTCCCACCATGTTCTATGATGTCCAACTGGCATTTAAAGATTTAGGACCATGGTCCGATTTTCTTGCAAAGATATGCACTCATAACCCCCACACTGGATAAATGCTTCACAGTCCTTTCTTTGTGATGACCTTGACATTTACACCTCTATCAAGTTCTGTTTTTTTAATGAGTTATGATTTATTAAATATCATGACCTATCTGTAGGCTTCTACTTTGAAAGCCCTTGATCTTAATGCTCTTTTTAGACTTTATGCTGCCTGCCATCTAATTACCAAAAGTACACACTGAATCTGACAAAATGAAGCAGCAGCACGGATCAGTTACCTCAGGGTCACCTCAGGGTTTCTCAAATTTGATTTTGTTTTCTCACCTTTTGTCTTTGATTGCATTGTCTTGCTCCCAAGACTAGCACCTTTTTATGAAAACACTTGAGTATCAAATACTACCTGGCATGCAGAATTTGAGTCCAGCCCAACATAGTTACTGTGTTCAAGTCTAGGTCCACTTCCCAGAACCTCTTCTCCTGTCTTTTGACCTTTACTCCAGTTCTTTCTGTCCACTGCACCTTTTCCTGTATATGAGGTTGACATTCTATACCTCTACCCCCAAACCTGCCTGATGAAGAAAGCCAGGAAGAATGCTGACATGTGTTGCATTCTGGTTATTCTCTAATGGCAATTCTTTCTTCTACTTCACCTCAAGCCATACAACAGTCACTACATTGTCCCCTAATATTTGCAGCCAGTTTTGCAAAGAAGTTCAAAACAATGGCTGTATGTGAGTATTTAATGTAAATACCTCTCCTGACTCCTCAAAGGACTTGACTCAATAGACAAGTAAATAAGCTTTATTTGAAAAAAATTGTACTTTTTTTTTTTTTGATAGTTCAAGCTCTATTTGTTTTTATTCTAGCCAAATATCTAAGAACATCCTGTAAGGGTAAGCTAGTATGTAGATAGCTGGTGAAACAGCAGTGTGCAAGATATGTTTCATGGCATTCCTATATGGAACATTATGCTGCTGGCTTCCAATTATACAGCTGTTATATGAGCAAGTATCCAGGAGCAGCTACAGATAGGAAAATACAGCAAAATAACTTCACTAATTCAAAATTTTATTTGGTGTCAAAGTACCTTGAATTGGATAAATAATTTCACCATTAATTTATAAGACACACTTCTAGAAAATATTAGTTTTATTATTAGTGTGTTTTTAGAAATATATTGAATGCGTTAACTCCAAAGTCATTTCATTGATGTCTTTCTTGAAGCAGATAACTTTTATATTCACTTAGGTACAAAAGTTTTGTAAGAAAGATAACACTTTTATTGCATTATAATTTCATATTTTACAAGTCATAATGCAAACTCAGAAGCGTAAATATATATATATATATACATGATGCAACCAGATGGCAATGTAACCACTAAAGGATTCAAAATGTAAAACTAGAATTTTAACAGGCAAAATACTTCATATGGCTTTTAATGGAAAATAACTGTTTAGAAATGTCTTGTTATTGCCCCATTCGAGTCATTCCCCATCAGATGAACATAAAACTATCATCTCCATTCCAAATGGCATGTTTCATCTAAGCCAATCTTGTACACATGTATGCAACTTCTGTAAATATACATATATGTACATATGTACAGACAGCAATATACAGTACACAGATACTTCTGCTTTAATACCCCTGAACATCTTGGTTAAAACTATTACAAGGTTTCTATTATAAAAACTACTTGGAAAGTTGCCATAACTTCATGGGATCGAAGTTTAGTCCTATAGAATTAACAGAAAAGAAAATGTGAGGTTATAAATACATTCTTTACAAAAAGCTGAATAGTGGTCCCGCACTCATCCTTTATATTACAGGAAAAAATGGTTTTATTCGTTTGAAGGTATTTACATCTTCTTTGTCTTGGTTTCTGCATGAAATATACAAAAGAAGTTAAGGTGATCATGTTGTCATAGGTGTTGTAGGCAGGCCTATTTGTTAGGTTTTTCTATGTGTTCGTGTTTGTCTAAGTTCCAATTCTCTTCTTTGGAGTTGTTATTGATTTCTAGTTGCCTTGTATTACTGCTGCTGCTGCTGCTTCTTTTGGTGTTCTGGGAACACTGGGCGACTTTACTTCTAGGAACAGGAAGAAAAGATTTAACTCTTGAGACACCCAACTCAGTCTTTGATTTATTGTTGCTGCATTCGGTAGTTTGATGGCTGCTGAGAGGACTGGCTTCCTACAAGAGAGGAGAAACCAACAGGTTTATCAGAGTTGCCCAGTTCAGTTGCCCATCCCTCTTTCTCTCCTTTTTGTGTCTGAGTAAACCTGCAGGAGTTTCTCCCTGTCTGGGGAGAGCTAACAACTGACTACAGTAGACTTTCTGCTTGATTTTTGTGAGATGTGCTTTCTAGCCTCACCCTCCTCTTAAATAAATATTTGCAGGCATCGAGGAGACAAGAGATAGAGTCTTAAGTCTCCACATCAATAGGAATTTCATAGACTTTTAGGTCTGAGAACATCAAACTGAACAAGCTCAACTGTAGTCTAGATATTGTATGTCCCTACCAAACGCTCACATGTTCAAGGTTTGGCACCCAGCTGGTGGAGCCAATCATTCATAGGCTCTGAATCTCAAGAATTTTGACTTTTTCAGTTTCCTGGGTTTGTAACTGATGGTATTATTGGGAAGTGAGGCAAACTGTAGGTGGAGCCTTGATGGATGAAATAGGTAACTGAATATGCATGTGCGTGTGTGTTTAATGCAGGTATGTCTTTAAATCATTATTTACATTGTCTATGTGCATATGAGAGGATGTCAGAGGCCAACCAGTAAGAGTCAGTCCTCTTTTTGTATTGTGTAGGTCACAGGTATTCAGGGCCTCTGACTCTTTATGTGCTTTTTGACTACCAGGATGTTCTGCTTCCCTACAGGTCCAGAAACAACAGAACTGGCAAACCATGGACTATAAATGAATGCTGCAATCATGAGCTAAAATATATCTTTCACCCTTTTCAATAATTTACCTTAGGTATCTGTCAAAGTGACAGAAAGCTAACTCACCAACCAAGTACTCTGGGGGCCGATCTCCACATTGTGTTACCTTGGCTGACTCACGTTTTTACATATTAACAAATGGGTTTTAAGCCTTTCCTAGAAGATAACACTGTCCCAGTTGTTTGGCACACAACAAAGAACATAAGAAAACCACCCTGCTCTACCAGACTGTACATTCTAGCAAAGGAAGGCTCCTGCTTAGCAATTCTGGGCCTTAGGTTCCTCAAATCTTCGTGAACACAGTCCAGTCTGACTGTTTAGTGTGGCAGAACCACTGAAATCACCTGGCCAACATTTCCCGTTTTTCTCACAAGGAACCTGACGCGGAGTTAGCTGAGAGCATCTGTACAGTCAGAACAAGAAAGGTGGAATTCCCCAGTGTTTCCCCAGTTTCATTCAACAACGGTCCTTTGGCCTGTATTGTATTAAACTGTGCACAGTTCTGAGACTGTTAACATTGCTTTGACAGTAATAATGCACCCACATAGCCATGCAGTCACCGAATGATTTAAAACTTGAGTTTAACCTGTCAAATAAAGACAACTTGGAGTGGAAGGCAACAGTTTGCCTCAAACTGGCTGTGGTATCTCTTGAAAGGCTGAAGTCAGGAAAGATGCTAGCTCTAATGCTGAAATCAGTTCGGGTAGTGCTGACAGGCTGGTCTCCCAAGGTTCAGATTGAATGGTCTTGGCTTTCAAACATCTCCCACATGTGTAGAGTGTATCCAGACTTAAAAACTTTCCCCAACTCTTCAAGATTCTCTTTTCTACAGTGGTGGCACTGATCTGAGCCTTCTCAGTTCACACAGTTGGAGATTTTCCCTTACTGCCCATTCTGGTTGAATTGTCACTAACTGGTCAGCTTGCACCTTTAGCTCTCAGTTATGCCTGAGGACTGCATTTAGACCCACCGATCAACATAATCATCACTGGTCTTCAACCTGCCTTTTTAAATGTAATC
Organism: Arvicanthis niloticus; assembly: GCF_011762505.2. NCBI lineage: Eukaryota > Metazoa > Chordata > Mammalia > Rodentia > Muridae > Arvicanthis > Arvicanthis niloticus. The sequence continues at coordinate 43,504,325 of NC_047672.1, read as the reverse complement.
TCGCTAAGGCATCTCATTTGGCACATTACAGGTTACTAGTGTTCTTTCAACTGAGCAGGAGTCACCAGTTAACCCTAACATCTGCCTTCCTCTTCTACCTAATGTAACGTTCCTTGCAAAATCAGTAAATAATTGTGGAATTATGGCAGTGTTGGTGGAGGAAAAAAAAAAGTATGGGGTGGGAGAGGAGTGGATTAAAGTTCTCATTGGCTTCAGAAATCCCAAATTCCTAAGTATGTTCTAAGTATGTCACTAAAGGCCTATTTAAAAGTCTACCCCAAATCTCCGTTCCCCTCCATTTATGCTCTAATATTAAAGTCCTCATAAGCTCTCCATATGACCACTGAACCACCCTGAAATCACTGAAGTGAAATCCACTGCTGCCAGGTCTTCAGACTCAGCTACCTCAAAATGCTTGGCCAGCTGCAAGCAACTCTGATCTCCCTTTGTCTGGAGCTTTCAACACTCTCCTAATGAGTAAAAGGCAGTGAAGGGGCAATCTGAGGTCTACAGCACAAACATCTGTAGGGGAAAGAAGGTGTGGCTCGGGAGAAAAAGCATTTTCTTTCAGACAGGTTTGCTCTTTAGGGAATCAATACACAGCTGCATTCTGTTGTTTTAGCACCAGCAGCAAACAACAAGTGAGCCTGGGAAGAGGGTTGAGCTATACACACGCCAGTCTGTGCTCTACTGCAGCACAGCACGCTATTGGTGCGGAAGACGACGAAAGAAAACCACAACCATCTTAGCATGCCTGGTTTTCTTTGAAAACCTGTGGATGCTAGCAAGTTGTGAGACATAAGTACTTATGTTATTGTTTAAGTAGGAGACATCCTTCCACAAGCTTAGGGACCCAATGTTTGGCTCCTAGTACTGGTTTGGGAATTTCTAGAAAACTCCACAAGTAGGGTTTAGGCAGCAAAAAAGTAGGTCACCAGGGGTGGGTTTTTGGAGATCCTTGTCTGTCCTTCTGTCTCGATCTTTCCTTCCTGTTTACAAAGAAAGTAAATAGCTCTCCTCAGCCACAAACTCCCTCAGCCGTGATGTTCTGCTTAAGTACATGAGACAAATGATCTTGAACCAAAACCCCTGAAACCATGAGACAAATATTTCCTCCCCTACATTGTTCTGGTTAGGTATTTGGTCAAAGTTATACAAAACAGAGTTAATATGGCCTTGCTTGTTGGGTACTGGATAGTGAGAATCCTGTCCTGAGACTTAACTGTAAACTCACAGTCAAGACACCATAGTGAAACATCATGGGGCTTAATCATTGTCCTAGTAAGGTCCATTGGTTACTCTTCTGATTGCTGTGATGAATTCCAAGCAACAGAGGGGAGAAAGGATTCCTATGGCTCAGAGCTGAAGGGATGCAGAGTTAGGTGGGAAAGGTTGCTGTAGTCAGGAAGTAGAGAGTGATGGATGATGACTGTGTATTGTGCTCACCTTTTCTATATTACTCAGGCCAGGTCTTCTGTCTATGGGATGGGAGCCATCTACCTCCTATGTGTGTCTTTCCTCTTGAGTTAAACCTTCCTAGAGTCACCCTCATAGTCACAACAGAGGTGTGTTTCTATGTTGATGCTGAAGTCTATAAAGCTGAGAAGATTATAAGTTGGGGATTGGCCTTATGTGATAATTTGGTCTAAAATACAGTAGACTACATATGTTATTTAGTGGTACACCACTGTCTAGCATCGGGTAGGGCCTGGATTCCCTCCCTGGCATAACAAAAGGAAGGAGGAGCATGTTAAAAAAATAATAAACACAGTATCTAGCTATAGAATGAAAATGGACATCTCACCAGTTTTGATGAATTATCTTTGATAAGGAGATAATGTGGTGGTGTTTATTTTTTATTTTATGTACATTGATGTTTTACTTTGTCTGTATATCTGTGTAGGGGTTTAGGATCCCGGAGTTATAGACACCTATGAGCTGCTATGTGGGTACTAAAAATTGAACCCTTGTCCTCTGAAATATCAGTCAGTGCTCTTAACTGTTGAGCCATCTCTCTAGCCCTATAGTGTATTATTTTTATTTCTGTCCTTTGATCTACAACACAAGCAGAATGACTACATAAATTACTAAAAGTTCCAACAGCTAGAATATGTTTAGGGAGTCCAGGCTGAGTCGGTTTCTGGAGGTATGAGGAGGGGTTAAGTCCATGGAAGCTCACTTGGGCTTAGTATAGTCACAGAAACTCAAGGTCTGAGTATGCAAATCAGAAAACATGCTACAGAGAGTGAAGGCATGATGTTCCCAAAACTCTGGCAGCCAAGCATAGTTTTAGGGTATCTTTCCCAAAGATCCTCAAACAGAAGCTTTAAGGATTGTTTAAACCTTCTTGGCCTAAGGCTCCCAAGGTCCCTCGTACAGTCCTCTAACAAAAACTCTAATTTATTTTCCTAAAGTTGTTTTAAATATGTAACCTGAACAAACCGTTTTAAAATCAGAGCAAGCCATTCATGCAATAGTAAGCATTTTTCTCAAGCATCTATCCAGATGCTAAAGAGGGAGGGAGACAGGTTGCCTCTGGCAGACAGGACTGTGTCAGGGGTAAGGGAGTTGAAGGAGAGGAGAAAGAACTGGGGGAGGAAGGGAGATACAATTCACACATGGAGAAGTTAGATGACAGAATGGTAGCCCCTCTGAAAATATATGTGGGAATAAAGAAGGTGTGTTGAAAGTAAAGACAGACAAGGCTATATCTTAGAGCACTGGATATCATGCTTGGCTACACATGAGAATCCAGGGTCCTGTCTGTACCTTTGTCTAATCACATCAGAACATTTAGAGGGCAGAGTTCAGGAAGTAGAGACTTACAAAAAAAAAAAAAAAAAAAAAAAAAAAACCCTTAAAGTGGATGTCATTACATTTTGCCCCCAGAGATGAAGATTAGTCTGATTTTACGTCATTTAGGAAATAGAAAAACATTCACAGTATTTGTCATTTATATTGATGATTTACGTAGTTTGCTGTTTTGATTAAGAAACAGTTACAGTCCTTCACTGTCAGAGAGTTACACAGAGCCAGGAGGAGCGGGTTCTTGATGGAGTATGCCTTCTGGCCATGAAGGAGAAAGTAATTTCAGTTAATCCAGAGCGCTCTCACCTCTAAAGGGAGTTATTTCCTGATAAGAGGAGAAACTGGGCATGGAACCAAGAAATGCTCAGTGAGTTGTAAACAAGATAGAGAAGGAAGGACTCTGCCAGCTTCCAGACAGCTGGGGCATTTTGCCCTCTGCTGGCAGCTCCTGAGAAAAGCATCTTCTAGATGGGAAGAGTTCCCCCAACCCTCCCGGGTGCCTTCACTATTAAAAGAAAGCACTCAGGATGCAGAATCCTAAAACCGGCAGTCAACTGCACAGAGTTCTTAAGAGGTGAGGCAGGATAAAGGATACCTTAAGCTCCCTTCTAAAACAAAGCTTTGTATCTGGCTGTAGCCTGCATCATTTTCAATACTATATTCTTATGGACAATGGCTTATAATAGAAAAATAAGACATTTGAACAAAAAGCAACATTGTCTAACATTTTTTTCTTCAGTGTAGGAGTTTGAACCCAAAGATCTATCCGTGTTAAGAAAGGAAAGCACTCCAGTACTGAGCCATTCCTACAGTGAAAGACAACAACGTATTTATTTTTAAAAATGACTTGGTATTAGTGGAGGAACTGCTCATTGGTGCTCATTATTGCACTTCTTGAGATGCTCTGGGCCCGTTCCTCTATGCTATACAATGAATCCTAAGGAATGGTTCTAGGGGGCATCCAAAGCTCAAAGAAGCTCTCACACATGGACAGTGAATTAAGGATTTAAAGGTGGCAGAAGGACAAACTCTGAATAAAATATTTTCTAACAAACACTCAGTAAGGACACAAGGACTGTGCAAACCTTCTCCTGGCAGGGAGAGAGGTCTTTATAGCATGCTATGTATTTTATTAAGGCCTTCAGCCCACTTCCTTCCTTTCAATACAGACACCACTAACCAGAACTAATGAACCACAGCAGTAGGAGCTGTGGATCCAGGACTGTAGGGTAACCAGCTGAAGATTAGTCATTGAATAGTTACACCATGCCCACTTTAAAACCTGCCCCACCTGCTCTTGCACACGCCGGTCTTTGTAAGCCATTGTGGGGCTAGATGTGAACAGGAAGGGAATGAGAACTCAACAGAGCTTGTTAAACACGGACCATGTATTACTTCCACATAAGTGCTTCTAGGGCCTATAGATCCTCCCAAAGCAATGGATGGTAGGATTTCATCCAATGTTCCTGTTCACCCAGAAGGCCAAGTTGTTCTGTGCCTTATGTGGACTAACTCAATCCACACCAAGTTGCCCTTCTGTTTGCCTCTTTGACTTGATTTTTGAAAGACTGTCTCTCACTAAATCTCAAAGAAAAGGAGAATTTGTAAGTGTCTAAGATCATTGTGTTATCATTCACCCTTTGTTGTGTTTAACTCAAGATTCACCAAAAGCAAGAAATCTTATGCTGTTTGTCAAACAAAACTGGAAACAACTTTAAGATAAACCACAAAATTTTGAAATATAATATCAAATGGTAAAAAGTTAGACCAGCATATTACCCGAACATTTTAAAAATCTTAATTGATTCATGTATACTTTTTCCTGTTTCTTCTCTCCATGTAAATTACAGAGACTAGTTGAAAGTCAGTTCCACAACAAACCTTTTTTCCCCTCATTTTGGACATAAAACCATTTACCTTCTGTGGCACTGGATTCCTCAGGTTGACAGGTGCTGATGTGTCAGGGTTGCTTCTTGAACTATCAAACTTCCTTAAGTCATCCCTGGAATCTGCAATCTGAAAAAGACACAGCCCACCGAGTCCAACCTCCACTGTTACACTGTGGCTCACCTGAAACACAGCCAAACACCACCATGGAGCAGCCACAGAAGAGCAGACACCCACTTCCCTAACCTAGAATACCTCTAGGGAAGATGTCTCCAGACTCAGTCCTGCTCAAAGGTTATTTTTTTATATACCAAAGACAAAGAATCTATTTAAAAGGTATCTCTCATGAAAAGCAGAAGATTAAAAAAAAAAAAAAAAAGAATCTACTTGGCAAGTTAGAACAAAACAAACAAAAAAATTTAGTATGTCTCATTATCTTATCTCATTTTTCCTGTAGATAAGAGTTTCAGCTCATTTCCAGTAAGGTCGAATAAGGCAGTCACTTTTACTTTTCCTAGAGAGTTTAAGTGTTCATCAGACATAGCTGAGTCTGTCACTGGATCTCCGGTACACTGTGAGTGTCTTTGCTCCCTTCCAAGTAAAAGTGTTCCTAAAGGAGTCTTAGTCAAATGTAGCCCAGGCATAAGAGTGCCAAAACAGGTTCAACTTGATGCTATTAATGTTTTCTTTGAGATTTTGAGAAACTGGTTTCTATATCTGGTTCTCAAGTTTCACAGCTTAAAGACCATGACCGTACATATTATGCAGGACTACCCTTTTTCTTAATTGTAAAGAATGTGGCTACAAGTCTGTCTATAACCTGGATCTGCTATGAAGCTTGTATCTTAACGATGGCTTATGTACCAAAATTGGTGATTATAATGTCTGAGAAAGTCAAACTTAGGCTTTTGTATCAAGCTACTTATGGAGAGAGACACTGAGTTCAAGGGAAGCCTACGCTACGATTGCAGAGAGAATCTGTATCAAAACAAGAAGACGGGCAGCTCAGGGGTAGAACACTTGTCTAACATGTAAACCCTGGATTTTATTCCCCATATCGCACATACACAAAATCTTCCCCAAATCAAAAGACTGCTCAAATAGATACAGAATTTTAAGTTCAGGGGAGAATAACAAAGTCCCTACTATCCAAAGGCTTGGGAGAAATGAATATTCTGAGCAAAGCAAAGGATGACTTGATTTATAGCATCAACAATGATACATGATAAGACATTTCATTTAGGGGATGCATTTTAGGATATGGCTCCCAGCATCCTGTTGTAAAGGCGAGTCTCTATTGGACAGAGCCTGAGTCTGAGCCTAGGGAATGCTTACCTTGCTTATATCAGACTCAGATTTACTGGAGCACATACTCTGGAGTTCCTTGACCAGATCTGCTTCATCATCTGAACCCAAAGAGAGTCTGTGGTCCAAAGTCAATGTCACAGATAGATCATTCTCTAAGGACCTAATACAAAGACCAAAGGAGAGTTTTTCCAAAATGGGAACAAACCAGTTATTAAGTAAAGAACTCTAGACACGCTACCGTCTGAACTTTGAGATGAAGAAGAGCTTCCAATATCCTCCCAAGTAACTCATAAAGGTCATGTAGTGCAACAACAGCCCTATACCAAGAGATATGAATACTAACTGGTTTTCTCAAGATGTCATTAACTTCCAGCCAAGAAACTCTTAGTTGGATAGCAGTTGTTTTTTTTTTTTCACAAAGAAAACTATGCAAGTGTAGACTATTCTAATCTTTTTTCTTCCTCTTCTCTATCACTTAGGTCTGACAAAGTGAAGTTAAAGCCACAAAGGTTTACCAGCATGCCTGCCCAAATACTGAACAAGGAAGACAGCAATGAGCATGCCAACGCAGACAGGGAAGAGCCCACAAGGCCTCAGTCCTACGTAAAGAACTACAGGCACTCAATAAAAGCTGAACGAGGGAGAGGTAGTCTTCTCCGGGGAAGAACAGAACCAATGTAAAGCATACATAAAAATACACACATATAGAAATGCATACATACAGTAACACTATACAGACCGAGCAGGTAATAGTTAGGAACCCCAAAGAAAAGAGACAGCATGCTGGGAAGGAGAGTGGGAGGGTTTAGAGCAGTGGTTCTTAACCTCCCCAAGGCTGCAATGTTTAGTAGGATTCCCCATGCAGTGGTGATCCACAATTATGAAATTATTTTGTTGCTACTTCACAACTGTATCCATCTTTTTACTGTTGTCAATCATCATGTAAATATCTGATATGCTGGTTATCTGGTATGCAATCCCAAAGGGGATGCAACCCATGGATTGAAAAGCAGTGGTTTGTAAGGAGAGAAGGTAGAAATGTTATAGTTGTATCAAAATGTATAAAAAGTTTATAAAAAATAATAAGCAGCTGTTTGGGGGGCTGGGGTTGGGAGAGGGGAGCATGTGCTACTGTAATACACTGGAACAAAAAATTATTTTAAACTTGAATCGGCCATCCCAAAGTCAGCCTGATTATTTTTCCACTTAACAGTTCAGGCTCTGAGTTCTCTCAATTAAAAAAGAAACTTAAAACTACTCCTTAGGGTTAGGGGGAATATTACCCAAGCTTTGGTATGTGATGGTCTTAGTGGAAAGTCGTATAACATGCAATCTTATTTACCTCTCTCTGTAACACTATGAACAAGGTACATGATGTGCATTTTATTTGCAAACTATCCAAATATTTCTATCCTATAATTAACTAAACCTTTCTTTATAATCCAAAATATTTATAGCTGAAATAATCAACAATAAAAAGAATATACCTAAAATGATCAGTATAAATACAGTACTTATAGGTAAACAAGCCATGCTGTTTTTGTAAATTTAGCATTAAAAAGGTTATCGATAGATTGTCTAAATTAGTGGTTTTCAACCTTCCTACTGACGGGACACTTGAATACAGTTCCTCCTGTTGGAGTGATTCAACCCTAAAGTTATTTTTGTTGCTCTTTCATGACTGTAATTTTGCAACTTTTGAATTATAATGTAAGTATCTGATATGAAGAATGGTCTTAGGTGACCCTGTGAAGTATCCTTTAATCTACAAAAGGGATTGTGTTCTCACGGGTTGAGACCCACTGGTCTAAATGTTCACAAATGTAAGCCTTCTTATAGATCTGTTAAATGATAAGGCTTGATTTTAAAAATGAAACCTAGGGGCTGGAGAGATGGCTCAGCCATTGAGAGCACTGGCTGCTCTTCCAGAGGTCCTGAGTTCAATCCCAGCAACCACAGGGTGGCTCACAACCATCTGTAATGAGATCTGGTGCCCTCTTCTGGCCTGCAGGTGTACATGCAGGCAGGATGCTGTATACATAATAAATTAATCTTAAAAAAATGAAACCTAGTTCTCTAACTTTATTTAACAAACTAAAAAAAAAAAATGGGTTTTATATTATGCTTATGGAACTTAACAAGATTTCATTTAGAGTTTTTATTAATGTGTTGTCTTTCAGTTAATGATATTTATTACTCCAAAATCATATTACTGTTTTAATAGCTGCACAAAATAATGCTAACAATATATCAGATACTTAAAATAAAGTTAATTAATTGTTAAGCTCAAGTTTTAATTAAAGTTAGTTAATAATTGAACTCAAGTTTTCTTTGATGCAAGTGACACTTGAAATGGAACTTACTGTTGCTTTGACAGAGAGGAGTTTCTGTTAATATTCAGATGTGGTATAGTCTTGTTTCTCATACCTGTTGAAAAACAGCCATTGTCAATAGAATGGATCATTATTCATGTGCATTCATAACTTTTTTAAAAGCCAGATTCTAGACTCTGAAGCACTGGGCTTGGATTAGCATCTATCTTGTGTGGAAGTATTCTCAGAACAGTGGCTCTAGTGTAGTTTCCGACACAGGAATAGTTAAGACTTTGGGGAATAACTGATTTGCTTATGGATATTATGCTGAGATCAACAGAATTAAAACAACCAGAGGCTCAATTTAGGGAACCTGCCATTTGTTTTTATCAATGGCCCCTCTGCTCAGTAGTTAATCTACTGATAAATTTAGGTCTTTATTCCCAAAGTACCAAAAGAGGGGCAAGTACCTGCCATTTCATGAGAGTAATCTCTAATCATGTGCAGATTTTAATGTGTTACCTGCTGCTGCATGTGGCGCCCACAATGTACTTGTAAAAATTTAATTTTTTAAGTAATTATTATTATTCACAGAAATGGTGGCCTTCACTACATATTCTGAACTCCACAGTGATCTGATATGGTTTATTACTTCCTTTGCCACTTGCACATAGTAGGCAAGAACTCTCCCACCAAACATTTCTATCCAAAACTAAAAAAGAAAACAAACTGAAGCATTGTAATTATCCAATCTAATAATTTGAAAGAATTGTTGTTATAAAGTTAAAATAAGCCAAGTACTTATAAATAACTTATATACTTTGCAAAATTTGTTTCTGAATTTTGGAAATTTATATACCCAAGTCAGTGTTCACTGCTAAAAGAACGTTTTATCAATTTTCCCCAAAGTGTTCATGTTTTGAAGTATAGTATATTTGATACTACAAACAGTTCTAAGTCAATGAAATTCTATGATTTATATTTTTAGTTAACTTTTTTTTTTGAGGCAGGACCTTATTACATCATCCTGGCTAAATGACCAGGAGCCTATATAGACCAGGCTGGACTCAGAGTCACAGAGCTGCTTGCCAGTCTCTGCCTTCACAGTGTTGGAATTAAAGATGCGCGCCACCATGCCTGGCTTAATTAACATCTCAACCACAGAACGGACATTTCTAAGTTACTGTTTTATATACTATTTCTTCCTTATTCCCTGTATTGATTCTGGTTGTCACATTACAGCATATGGTGACAATGCTTATAGCTTAGGTAATTACTTAGTTCAAGCTAGTCACATTTTTTAAGTCCATGAGGACTTTCTGGCTGCTTTTCCTGCTCAATATCCAGCACCTTAAATGGCACCTGACCCTGAACACACCATACAGGAAAACAATACTCGAAACAAATAAACGCCCTATTTCTGTATCAAATATACCTGCACATGTACTCTTTTAAGCTAAGTTCAACTGAGGAATGACATGTATGTAAAAAGAGCAAAATATCATAAAGATGACAAATTTAATTGTGGAGACCAAGAATTAACAATCTGAAGATGAATTTTCCAGTTCTGGTGTGAAAGTGTTATCTTTTGGGTAGAAGGCTCCCAGCTGTGTTTTGGAAAACACTTACATGGTTTATCCCAGGCAAATGTAAGCTGAGCAACTTGAGGGACCTTGAAAGAATGCAGTTGTAATAACACAAGCCCACTTGCACTCAGAACCTGGATCCTGCAGGCTTCCCACTCCCTACCTTCAGGCTTCAGATCTGGCTTGTTCCACGTGGGTGAAGAGAAGAGCCCAGGCTTCTTGCGAGGACTGGTGTTCACCTTCCTCCAGGCTCCACTCTCTCCTTTCTTCTTGCTGTAACTGGAAACTATTGACAGAGGGAAACTTCCCCCTTTGAAGTCTGCTATCTGCTGGTCCAGCTCTGAAACAACACAAGCCATTACTTTTCTAAGAAGAAGGGGAGACAACACAGTTTTGTACAGTGACTTGAAATAAATTACCAAGTCTTAACTCATAGGTTTTCTTAACAGTAACCAAGCTGGAGTTGGCTGGACCAGCACAAACTGTACTTGGAGGTCTAGAATTCAAATAAGTGCCAGTAATTAAAAACAGAAAGAGTTCTGGTACAATGCTATGAGCAGTACATTCATTTCTTTAGTCACAAGGAGACAAAGGAATACTTCATAGAAACGAATTCCAAATAGTGACAGAGAGAATATAAATGTGTTCATTCATGCACAGCCCTACATACCTGCCCTGGGAAGGGGACAGCCATGCAGAACAGCTTTATTAAGCAGAATGCTGAGACCAGCCCTCACCACAGCCTGCTGTCCTTGGCTAGGGTGCCTTTTAGAAGCTGTCTGCCCAGCACAAGGTTGTTTGTTCATGGAGGCTCTTGACAATATTGCATCGTGAACTCTGGGAGCAATGACGGCATTCCACAGCTTAGACATCCACCTTGCAAAAGATGAAGAAGAGGCAAGTCTCTTACAAACTGCATGCACGTTCACAGAAGCAGCAGACCTGAAAACTTTGAAGAAAATTACCTGGCATGTTTCTCTTGGGTGGGTACCTTTGAGGGTTAGTTGTATAATAAATGAAATTATCCAATACCAAAGCAGTTTGAATTTGTCTCAAGAACAAAGTATTTCAAATGATCCTAATAATGTTTCAGCCTGTCTTAATCCTGGAATCAATAGTAAGTATCTACAGAAAGAACGAGTGTGTGATAAAGAGACAGAACTGAAGGCATATGAAAAGGCATCTATTCAAAAACCGTATTTCTATAAAACCTGTGTCTAAATGTTTTACATTTGTTTGATACCTATGCATTTTAACATGTAAGTGGAGATGAATCACTGACAAATTAAATGTCTGCCTCAAAGTAGGAACTTCCCATTACACATGTAAACCCACATGGCGCAGCCCTGCAGAGAACTGGGCCATCCAGCTGTGGCTTCAGGCATACCTCTTTATTTTAGCTGTAAGCTAAATTAGTGTTAATTACACTGTCAGTGTTTTTGCCACATTAACAGTTCAGAGTATCCAAGAACCTGCCTAGTGTGTATGAAGACCTAGTTAGATACTCATTTTGCCCAAACGAACAAAACCAAAACCAGCTAATATAATTCAAGGGTATAGGAACAAAATGATGTCTCTGAGGATAGAAACATTTTCAATGCTATCGGATACTGCCGTACAATTACAAGCACTCCTGAAAGTTATCAAAGCATTGATTTATTGTAGTCATCCATTAGTGCTCAGTTACAGATAATTCAAGAAAAAGAATAAAACAATAGTGTATACAGACAACGCTGGCACTCAAGGCAAGCATTCCCTTCCTGGACTCTGGGCCTTGAATATGTTAGGCAAACACCCCACCTACACAACACCCTCAACTCCCAAGATTCTAGTATTCAAAATTATAGCTACCTACAGGTGAGTGCTGAGTGTATAAAGACAGGTTTGGTTGGAGAAAAAAAAAGCAAGGTGACAATTTGAGGCATTTCTACACATCTCATCCTTTGGTCTATACTATCTCCCCACACTTGAAAAAACAGAGATAATGTCTCTTGCAGAGCAAACTTCAGAACAAAGGAGATCATAGTGTTTTCTTTCCAGGAAAAAGAATGGACAGATAGTCCAGCATTTCTCTTTGGTGGAGGATGAGGAGGGGAACGTTCAGAGCTGTAATACAATCCCAGCATTACCTCTGTCACAATGTGTCACCCAGAGGACCTGAGGGAAATCTATGTAAACATATAGCCCAGTCTTGATGCTGGCTGTGGGTGACAACATCATGCCTCTCACTCGATAACCTAGCCACAGTAAGCTGTCATAGCATCAGACTGCTAACAAGACAAGTTCTCCATGCTACACAGTTCCTGTGCAGAGACACACTCCCCATGGGAAAGGCTGAAAATTGGCTCTTAAGAATCCTGAGGCAAGGTGTGTGTTTGTGAATTGGCATTTATTCATAGAAAATAGCTGCTAGTGATCTTAGCGAAAGCACAATTACTTAGGAAGTACAAATAACTGACAGGCCATGGCCACTCTTGACAGAACTGGCACTCTGTGCCAATGATAAGAGGTAGCAAAATTAGTCTTGTCAACAGTCACAGTCTCAAGCATACTAAATTCACCATGTGTCCTATTTTTCTCTGGATACTGTGATAAATACCATGACCAAAGCAACTTAGGGGGAGGAAAGCGTTTATTTCATCTTCCAGGTCACAACATCAGTGATGTCAGGGCCAAAAAACTGAAAGAGGAGCTGTAGAGAAATCAAGAAATGTAGAGAAATGCTTGCTTGTCCACTGGCTTGTGCTTAGCTACCTTTCTTCATAAGACTTATTTTATTTTTATACATGTGGGTGTTCTGCTCACATATATAATCTGTGTAACGTGCGTTTGGTGCCCAGGGAGGCCAGAAGTTGTTGGATCCGTGAGAACCAGAGTTACATATTATTGTGAGCTGCCTTGTGGGTGCTGGGAATCAAACTCAGGTGTGGAAGAACAGAAAGGGATATTAACTGCTGAGCTATCTCTCCAGCCCCCTTAGCTAGTTTTCTTATACAATTCAAGGCCGCCTGCCTAGGGATGGTAACACCCATAGTGGGCTCGGGACTCCTGTATGAATTCATAGTGAAAGTAATCTTCCAGAGGCCCACTTACTCTAGGCAACTCTTCTGGCAAGGATTTCCTCTCAGATGAGTCTAGGCTGTGGCAAGTTGACAATTAAAGCTGACAAGCATACTGTAACTCTATTTTTAGTAGGTAAATAAAAATTGGCACTTACTTCACTGTTGCTTGGGCATGTCCTGGGACTACTGGACAAGAAAAGAAATACTTTGGTCCAAGAAGTGCTTCCGGTGTACCCAAGCGGGCCAGACAGGAGTTGAGCTGCCTCCAGACAGACAGAGCCCAGTCCACAATCTTACATACAGGATCACAGGGTGCTGGCAGCTGACCTCTGAACTAGAGATGAGTGGAAAACAGGACTCTGTCTTAGAAAAACAATGTTTTGGTTTTGTTTTAAAGTCCCAAATTACAAATATAAACCACAAAGCCCAAATCTAGTTGAACTTGACTTTACCTTTGCTTGGGTAGATGTAGGAAGATTCTGAAAAAAGCAAACTTAGTGCCTAGAGAAACTAACATGTTCACTCTTGACCTGTGCACATGTCAACATTACAAGTGTTCCCCAAGATCTCCCACCTGGGTATTTTGACCCTATTTTACATATTCACAAGAGTGAGTCCCAAAGAGGTGATGCCTTACTCAAGGTTACAAAGCTTAGAAGGGGTAATGCCAAGGCTAGGGTTTATTTACTTTTTTATGTTAAGGTATAGTTGAAAAATAATCCTCCCTATGATGTGGTGTGATGTTTTGAATATGCTACTCTGTGAAATGATTACCACTTAGCATAGCCACCATCTCATATACAGGAAATACTTTTAACAGTGCATTCGATCATGATTGACTCTTATCAACTTTCAAGAAACTATAGACATCTACTTCTAATAGGGGAAAAGTGGTGTTCACACACAGTATCTACTGGAAATAAAAAGGAGGGTATTGCACGTAAGAATGTGTTGTTGAGCTAGTGAGGCGGCTCAGTGGTTAAGGGCACTGGCTGCTCTCACAGAAGACCCGAGTTTGATTCCCAGAACCCATACAGCCACTCACAACTGTAATTCCAGTCTCAGGGCAATCAGTCTTTGGACCTCCACAGGCACTGCATGCATGCAGGCAAAACTTCCATACATATAAAAATATTGCACAAAAAACTTTATAATGTTACTGATAATCACTAAGCTACTTTTGCTGCTAATGTTTAGCACTGTTGCTGACCTCTGCTCAAACAGCACCCGCTGTGCTTAGCCATAAGTAAGCAAGGAGAAACCAGACTTAGCTGTATGGGAGGGGCCAGGAAGGCAGCTAGCAAGCAGAGGGATTCCTTCTGTGCTTTTTCAGGACTACATGCTATATTCTCATTATGAAACAAAATTTCTACTCCTACCTATCTCTCCAAGTCTGGATGTTGCTTATAGAGAACGTCTCAAGTGCAAAATGGTTGTTGTGGGAACAGTGATTATCGTTTGACAGTACATTAAAGGCTGGTGTTTCCTTCAGGGGTCTTTCTGAGAAATCAGTCTTACAGTTACTGCATGGAGAGTCAGCCATCAGTTCTGTGGGCTGGGAGGCATTTGGGAGGATAGCAAGCCACACACCAAGGCACTCTAAATACCGCCCTGGTGGGATTGCTGATACATTGTGCCATCTGTTAAATAAATTATCTGGGCCAGGCTCATTAACCTAGGATCCTATCCAGACAGATCATCTTTACGTATAAATATAAGCTTTGTCTATTGCTATTCAAAAGAAGGAAATAAAGTAGTGTTTAAGCCAATCTCTCACTGTCTATAAAGGACACTTGTTAGCTAGGAGAGGCAGAAATAATATTCTTGGTGGAACAGAAAAGTCGACGGATGACTGCTGATATTCCCAAATAACAAAATGGTCGAGGGGCTTGGATAACAGCAGTAAAGTACTTGCAGTGCATGCAAGCTTGAAGGCATCAGTTCAATCCCAGACCCACGTAAAAAAGGTGGGTGTGGTGGTGTGCCCATATAAACCCAGCATTGGAGAGCTGCTGCCGGGTGCAGCCCTGCACCTTGCTCTCCGGCCAGTTTAACCTACTGGGAGGGTAAAGATTTTATCAGAGCCCAGATCACTGAATCTCACCAAGCTCTCTGGCTGCAATGTTGGCTGCCACCTCACAGTGGCATGGCTAAACTAGAATTGTACTATCTATAAAGAGCACAAGAATTGGGAAAGCATTCGAGTCATAGGATTTATCTCAATTTTCAGGTTTTTATGAGTTAAAAGAGTATTAAGTAAGATTTGTTTGTGAGATTGTAAGCCTTATGATTTAAGAAAATTTAATTATTATGTTAGGAAATGTCTTTTAAAGCAACTGTGATATCTTGCTACCTTTATACATAAAAAGTCAGAATTTGGACATCTCAGCCTGAAGTCGTCTGAGTAGGTAGGACTCCCATGCACTGAGTATGTGTTAAAATATATTGCTTGATATTTGTATTTAAAATATATAAAGTGATAGATTTAAAAATCTCTCTTGAATACAAATTATCTACTATGGTCCTATCATTTGGCAAGAGTGGTGACTTGTTCAGGGCTTTCTGTAAGAACCTGAGCTTTGTGAGGATGGAGAGGGCTTCCTTCACTCCACAGCCCTTGGGTCAGTAGTGGCAAATTTTTACTGAATGTGTGGGAAACACCTTTCTGATGCATCTCAGACATGGCTGGTAGAGCTCATTTTATTTCTACTTGTGTGCATGGGTGTGTGTGTGTTTATGTGTTTTCCTGGAAAATCAAATCCAGACCTCTTGTCTCCTACCCAAGTGCTCCAGGTACTCAGCAGCTGAACTCTAGCCCTGGGCGTTTATATTTGTATTTTTTATTATTTTGATACAAGGTCTCACTAAGTCCTCTGAATAGCCATGAATTTACTCTTTAGCTTAAGCTGGGTCTTTGCCTCATGATCCTGCTGCATCCCTGTCCTAGGTAGCAGGCAGTGCAGGCCTGTATTTACAAGGCTGCCCATCACATGAGGTTCTGATGACCACTTTCCACTTATCGCCTATGGCACGGCTGCTATTAATTTTCCAAAGGGTGATGACTTTTAAAAACTGTACAAACTGCATCCTAAGTCTGCATAACTAACAACAGAAAGGCAGAAGCAGAAGCCAGAAGCCATGGTAAGATGTAAGGCATAAAGACATTCTACTCTTCTATGCTGACTGCATGAAACCCAGACAAAACAGGACAGCATGTAGGAAGTGTAGGGTAAAGATAAACTTGGCCCAAATCCTGAAACACCATATCCGGAAGAAATCATTATTGCCACGCATATAGAGAACCTCAGGGCATGGTAAAAAGCAGGTGTTCAAAATTTAAAAACAATTTGAACCAATAAGATAAAAATGATGACTTTCACATCTCTCTCTCTCTCTCTCTCTCTCTCTCTCTCTCTCTCTCTGTATGTATGTATGTATGTATGTATGTATGTATGTATGTGTGCATGTATGTGTGTGTGTGTGTGTGTGTGTGTGTGTGTGATGACAACATGTCTGGATCTGTGGCATGTCTGCCTTGGACCATGCTTTAGTTTTTAAACAGTTTCCTTAAAAGGGAGATCTCAGCTAATATGCTGATTTTCCAAAATGCATGTGATAAGTATAAAGGAATTTGTTTTCAAAATTTTAAGAGTGAAAATTTAACTCTGCCATCTAATAGAAGCTTTTAAATATTATACTTTATAACACCAAGTTTCCTTTTGGTGGTATAGAGATTTCTCCAAAAGACAGAAACTTATGAACTATTAGAAAAATTCCCAATTGTTGGAAAGTCAGAAATAGTCATGAAGCTTATATTTTTTAAGAAAGACAACCCATATAATGTTGTTGCTTCACTCAGAAATTATAGTATTAAAGTAGATGCAAGATGGTGGTGACAACCTGCAAGAAACCTGCACAAGATTTAGCCAGTCTAAGTCCCAGCATTAATGAGGAGAGGTCCCAAGGCTCCACCATTGGCAGAGGAGCCAGTAGCCCTTAATGGTTGCCAAGGGAAGAAGTCACTCTACTTTGGAGACATGACTACCATTGGTAGGCTGTCATGCACACATGGATGGCCCTACACCCATGAACATATGGGCAGTATCTACTGTCTCCTAGATGCTACCAGTGTACAGGATTACGTGCGAAAACCAAATGGAGTTCTTTGGTAACAAATCTTGCTCTGAAGAACACTCAGATATCAGTCCAGTCCCAGACTATTAATAATATCTTACATTTAATCAACATGGCTATACTCATATATGAGAGACTATAAAATAAATATTTTTATTCTTAAAAGAAGTTCACTAAATCATTTACCATCATAGTCTAAAAGCTGTCCACTAAAACGGCATTAGTGGTTAAGTGATATCCTCAGGGCTCCAAGGTATTAGTGTGTTTGCTAAAGCTCAGTGATTAATTTTTAAGTCTAACTTTCTATAACTTTTGGAGCTTGATGAGGTTTCTTAAGAACTATCAATAACATCAGTAAAACCAGTTAACTTTTTCTTGTACATGTATTATCCCCAAACTATTATAACTTCTACATGCATTCTCAGATAATGAAATTTTAAAAGCCACGCTGTTGTTCTTTGTCTGGTGCAGAAGCTGTTGTGAGTTCCACATCCTTTGTTCTGTATGACTCCGGATAGTAACAAAATATTCTAGTCTTCAGCCACACAGGAAGTGGAAATCAAACCCAGCTAAGACCACCCCTCTCCCACCTCGACCAGTTGCAGCTTCTGCTTGTGTTACCTTGCTGACTACTTTCCTTCGTAAGAACCTCTGAAGCAGTCCTTGAATGGGCTCGCAATCCCAGCGCAGCTGAACCCAGCGGAAATGTTGCTGCACCAGCAGGTCAGAGCCCTGGAGACAGGCCTTGGCAATGGTTCCCACCAGAAAGCAGTTCTCATGGAAATAATAGCATTCGGATGTTCCGTTTCCTAAAACAACCAGGCATGATTCAACCTCGGCCATTTATGTTTTGTGCAAATGCAAATTCAAGAACATGAATTACATAACATGTCCTTTGAAGACAGAAAGGTTAGGCTGATATCAAGACAGGCAAGGATAATAAATGAACAACTTGGGACTCCTCTTCACTTGGGCTAGACACGCAGCCCTCTCTGAACTATGTGCCTGGTAACCTAGGTGTGGTCCCCCCCCCCCCCCCCGCATTGAGCTGGGTGTATACCTGTTTTAGACACTGGAAATAACTTAATATCCGTAACAACCCTCTTGGAAAGGCTCTTTTTCTATCCAAACCCATCTTGAAACACAACCCAAGCACCATGAGTAACGCCAGATTCAGCCTAGACTGGTGCTGAGTATTTGCACAGTAAGGTAAAACTGTGTTAGGCAAACTTTTAGGGAGAATTCTTTATTTACCCTCTTATTTTTGTGCATAACTAGAGCTGTTTTAAAATCAGGTGCATTGTGGGAGGGGGCATACAGAATGAGGGAAAGCTTATAGAATCAGAATCTTTTCATCAAAGTAGAGAATTATCCATGCTACCACTCTTAGCAAACCAAACTCATACTTCTTTTGAACTTCATTCAAAATAACAATAGCAACAACAACAACACCTTAAACACTAATCAGAACCTTTGAGCTGCACTGCTGTGGTCCACCATCAATCTTAAGAATGCATCCTTCTTAATCTATACTATTGGCTTTGGATAAAGTTTCCTTCTGACTTTGTGACAATGTGGGCTTTTGTTCCATTCCTGAATAAGAAGCTAAGAACCTAGAAACAAAGTATAGGCCCCAACCACTGGTGCTGATACCACACAGGCTGCCTGGTTAGCCTGCTCTCTCCATCCCTTACCTTTTTGGAAAGTGCATGGGCTTTCAGTGCTGCGATTTTCCAATGGTGCCAGAAAGTCCCCCAGTAACTCAGACAATGAAGATTTTTCCAAATTTTCCAAGATGATGATTATTTTCTTCTTAACAGGGAACTGTTTTACTGGGATCAGACAAGCTGTGGTCAAAAACATTAGCGGTTAATAACTTTGCAAAACCTACACAAACCGGCATACATGCAAAACTAAGAAGACAAAATACTTATAAAAAATATTGTGTGGTAAGCGTGCTCTGAAAATGCTGGGGGTTCACAGTGGCAGGTCCAGGGACTTCTGTGGTATTACTCAACACAGTTGAAGATGCGCGCAACATGCCAACCCCTCTCATGTAGCAAATCCTGGGCAGAATCTACCCAACTTCCAGCAGCAAGAGGTCAGTCAAATAAAATAAAAGGAGTCCATTGTCACACTGGAAATGTCAACTCTGAGAACACAGGAAGTTGTCAAAACAAGCCACCAAGGAATATTTAAAATATTATTTCTCTTACATAAATTGTGAAAAAAATTAATACTAAATATTTAACCTGTGGATTTAGAAACAGGTAATGAAAACATAAAATCACATTAAGAGCCAGAGGTGGGGCTTCACAGTACAAGGCTTGCCTGGTGAATGTGAGAACCTGACTTCATTCCTTTGACTCTCCAATAAATTGCTAAGAAGTTATTATCACAAAAAATAGAATAAAGGTTTTACGAGCGAGAGGGCACATAGGTACATTCTGAAAGCTGAAGAGTCTAAAATTCATGGCTTGCTTAGTGGCTAAATGGCTAATTTAGTTAAAAATTATTCCTTGATCTTTAAGAGGTACTTTATGGATGTTTTGTAATATAAAAGGTTAAAAGTATTGGGTGGTCTTTAAATTACACATGTATAAGATGTTCATAGCATTAATAGGCAAGGCTTCTAGAGATGTAAGCACATCCTGGACCTAAGAAGTGATCCGATTAAGAATTCAGAAATAGTGAGGAGGGAATCAAGTCCAGCGTCTCCATCCTTATGGTTCCTCCCACTCAGGATGGGCAGAAATGACTGCATATCAATCCAAACTAAAAGATGTGAACCAATGTTTTTTTTTTTTTTCATAACAGAAACAAATAAGCCAATGTACAAAGCATCCTTAACACAGTGCATGGTGCCTACCAGGTACTCACATGTCATTACGGTTTTAGTTAAAACATGAGAAAAGCAATTCCAATGTAAAAATAATAAATTAATGCATTGAACTTCTTAGAAGGCTTCAGATGTTTCCACCATAGTCAAATTAACCCTCAACAAGGAACAATGGATTTAAAGTCTGTGTGGATCACTCTACTTGTCATGGATCCTCATGAGTGAAACTTCTGTGTTTTCTTCTCACTATTACAGATACCGTAGGTTTTCAATCTCAGAAGAATCCTTGAACAATGCAAGAGAACCTCTTCAGCTAAACAGCTTTAAAAACTAGGCTACAAAAAAGAGCCATTTCTCCATTTCCTTGGCCAGGGGTGGGCGTCACACTATTTTCTCATGTGATCTTCTATACAGCTGTCTGGTAACAATGACAACAGCCTATGCTTCTCTGGATTCAAGCATTGTCGGAGAAATACACGTCCAGGAAGAGTTTGAAGCAACCCAGGCCTACATAGAGAGACCCTTTCTTAAATAAATAAATAAATAAATACACATATGTATATATTATAGAAGAGTAAGAATTATAAATGCCTACTGCAATTACATTGCCTAATGCCATCTCATATTTTTCACTGCTATATTCCTCATATATCTTGCATGGTGTGACTGCGATGGAGAGACCCTCATTGCCTGTAGTCTAGTGTGATTGTTTTTTGGTAGACAGCACACTCTATTGGGCATTGTTTTCTTTTGCAGATCAATATGAAGATGGACTTTCATAAAATTATATTGTTTAGATGAATGAATGATTTTTACAGGATTTCTGAATTGATTTACATAGTTTTAGAAAGCTAGTGTAGTTGACAGAAAACTTAAGGAGATGGTTAAGGTTGTTTGCCAGAAAGATATAATAGAGTTAGAACTTAGAACAGAATAGAAAAGGTGTGCAGTGAGCTTTCCTGGGTTGCAGGCACATAATGGTACTTGGAGGAGGAAATAGGCTTGGGACAAGTTAAAGATCAAAAGAACAAACAAACAATAGCAGCAGCAAACCATTTTATTCTAGGTTGGGTCTGAGTTCCCAGATCTTGTGATCTAGGAAAGTGGCCACATGTTTTGGTGTGCCAAAAATCAAAACAAAACAAAACAAAAAACCATGCAGAGTTATAAACAAAGAATAAATAATTCTACTATAACTATAGAGATTAGCTGATTAGCCAGTTTTGTTGAACAAGACTTCTAAAATAAAACATCATATAGATTATCTGTTTCTTGGTAAATACCAATTGCTATCAGCTAAGCATAGGGAAAAACTTGCTACCATATATTTGGCTTGCTTAAACTTTGAAAATCAATGACAAAAGAATTATTACTTTCTGGTTACAATGAACTTGTGGAGAGAAAGATAGATGGGAGATGTTTAGTTAGGTATGAGTTTCAAAGAAGAATATATAATCAATAATCCTGTTTTTAATTTATTTTTTCATCATGATTTTATTTTTGAAGAAGGTGTTTTGGTGGTAATTGTTTTTAGAGAAT
Organism: Arvicanthis niloticus; assembly: GCF_011762505.2. NCBI lineage: Eukaryota > Metazoa > Chordata > Mammalia > Rodentia > Muridae > Arvicanthis > Arvicanthis niloticus. The sequence goes on along the minus strand of NC_047672.1, from coordinate 43,482,850 downwards.
ATGTAACGTGTGACCATGAGGGATTCTTTTTCATACATAGAGAATTTTGTCTTAGTTGGCATAAAAATGATAAGAAAAAAAAAGTTGTTAGAGCTTGCACATTGTGGCTTGGTTTATCCACCCCCCCCCCAAAAAAAATTACAATTGGTTAAAATAGTAAACAACCCTTTTCTATGTAGTGATGTAAGAAACAACTCTATCTAATGTCTTACATTCCTTTTCCTATAACTTAGGTCTGAAAAAGTCCATATTTTCTCTGATTTGGGTTAGGTGTATGGCTATGTCAAGTGGTTCCAACACTGCTACAGCAGCTGGAATGTATCTATAAGAAACCTAAGTTGTATTTCAATAAATGTTTATCCAGATATCTCCTTACTACGGTGCTGTGCCTAGTGCTGGTTGTATCTTGGGGAAGGGGAAGAAAGGGGAAGGAAAAAGGGAAGGAGAAGGGAGGAGGAAAGGTGGGAAGGGTAAGGGGAGGGAGGGAGGAAAGAAGAAAAAGAAAGAAGGAGGAGGAGAAGGAGGAGAAGGAGAAGGAGAAGAAGAAGGAGAGAAGGAAGAAGAAGAGAAGGAGGAGGAAGAGGAGGAGAAAGAGGAGGAGAAAGAGGAGGAGGAGGAGACGCTGAAATGAGGGCTAGTGGGCGGCGTGGCATGGTAACAGGTGGACAGAGAAGACCATCTGCTTTTTAAAAACGGTACAGATAGCACTTTATGGGCTGGTTACAGCTTAGTCCTCAACAGCACTGATGCATTGAATGAACCTTGGAAGACTTGTAAGAGAAAGTACCTTGGTGGTGAACTCAGACCTCATGGCACCACACTAATTCAATGGGTTCAAGCAGCCACCTCACCTCTGTGGTCAGCAGCCACAGCAGCAGCAGCAGCAGCAGCAGCAGCAGCAGCAGCAGCAGCAGCAGCAGCAGCTTCACTCTGTGCTATGGTAAAATCACCTGGGATCCACCCCTTGCATTATCAGTGATTCTGATTCATAGAGATGTGCTGGGTGCTGCCATTTTGTACAAGTTCTCTATGACAGGGAGGTGCCACTAAGGCTAAGATCTATTGCACTGCACAACGATAACAGAAATGAGATGTAGAAGAGATGTCAGGGAGTTCATCCCCACTGCTGGCCATCAGTGGCAATGTTTACAGATAGGGATTAAGAAATGTTTAAGGATGGAGATACAGAGGATTGGACTCCTCCTCCGAAGTCTCAGTGTAAGATTTACAGGGGGAAGATAATCAGAAAAGAAACAGGAGCTCTAACTGTGCTGAAGGCAAGAGGTGAGGGAGCCTCTACCAAGTAGATATACCAAGAAGACATACTTCTATAAAGTAGATGAGACAAGATAGTAAGTCTGCATTCCATCTTTAGAGACAGGGCCGAGAGGAAACACCAAAAACAACCTTCAACTTCTCATTGAAGAAGAGGCTGCATAGTTCACGGAGGTAGAGAGCACGTGACCAATAATGTCCAAGGTGACTGGATGTGGTGAAGGTCTGATGTTTCAGAAATGGGGGGCAATAGTGGTGGAAGAGAGATGAAGAGGGGATAAAGAGGAAGCATCACCCTGGCTGTAAAATTAACTGAACTTGTAGATGTGCGAGACTGCAGGGGGATGGGTGGGAAAGATGCGTTCACTTTCTTGATCCACTAGGAAAGATTGCATTGCTCACCTAATTTAGAGCAGACACTCAGAATTTGTGCCTAGAAGGAAAGGGAGTGGTGGGTGTTGCTGTTCCTGACTACTGACCTTCGGTGTCTGTTATCTGCCATGAAGCACCAATCAAGGGTCAAGTAGGGAGGATATCTCCGGTAAAACGTGTCTTTAACACTGGCCTCACAGCCTCAATGTCTCAGTATCTCCCTCTTTCTTTTCTCTGGGACACTTTCCTCAGCCCCACGTGTGTAAAGGTGAGTTTTAGTTTCCACGAGAAACGGCACGTATCTCCTCAGGTTATTCGACATAGTTTCATATCTAAATGTTGAAGAATCGCAGAAGTGAGAACTCATTACCAAATTTTGAGAATTAAGGTTTTTTTTCCTTCCTGGTGGATTTCTGGAGGCATGAATGAATGCCACTCATTCCATTTCATTTCTGCCTGGGGAGTTCTTTTGTCATGTATCAGGAAACACAGCCCTTTGAGCCCCCTTGGCTCTATGCTACTTCCAAGGTCACTTCTGAAACTGTTCTGTTTTCTTCCACACGTTGAGTGCGCTGGCCGGTTTCTCTCCTGCAGAGACTGGCAATGCTAACTGGATACCGAGGTTCACAGCTAAATCTCAGTTCTGTATAGCCTTCAGTTAAAATCCTACAGGGCTGATTCAACAGCAGGGCTCCTTGGTCTGAACCTAGTATCCTTGCACAACTGTTTATAACCACCCCTTTTGGGGACTGGAAATAACCCCTTTCATACACTGCCTACTCTAGTCACTGCAGGGGCCAATCTCTGAGTGTCACAAAGTGACCAGTGCAGGGATGGCCTCCAGTAACACAGGGCCCAATGAGGTCAGCCCATCTATGGGAGGCTGTAATTAGCATATTTATCTACCATCACGACGGTAATCCCATTTCTTTTACACTTTAATACATAAAGACCATCCAAGGGACTCAAAGCGTTATATTTGAAAATATTGACCTAGTGTTTAAATTGTTCTCCCCCCCTCCCCCGACTTTGTATCACATGTAATTTAAACTGCCATCTGTCTCGATGACCCAGCTTCATACCTTGTATGGCGAAAGAACCTGAGTCAACTGCAATATGTATTCATGCCCTCCCAGCCAAACAACAAAGTCATGTGACAGGGTGAAAATGAGAGGAAAATGTCATCTTGAACTACATGGACACAAAGTGATTTGTGGTCCTCTGCAAGCTCCCTCATTCTTCCTGGCATCCCTGTTCTTACTCTTCACTGGCTCCTTTGCATTTTACTTTCCATGTAAGGGCTGGCTTCTTAAAGCTAAATTTGTTCAGCTTCTGCTCCTCTTGCTTCTTGGGCTGTTTCGTTCTTTAATGCATTCTTTGTGGTCCCTTTCACATTGTACCCCTCAGACATGCAGACGAGAACAAATATGTGCTATGATGCTTGGTGGAAGATAAAATTCAACAGTCTGGTGCTGGTCTAACCAAAGGCTCATGTCTCCCCTTTGAAGAAAATAAGGTTAAGACCCATTAGCACACAGAACATCCCAGATCTGTGTGTTTCTCTACAATGCCATCTGGTCATTTCCTCTTCTTTAAAAAAAAAAAGGGGGGGGGGAGCAATAGTGCTGTTGGCAGACAAATGTTATACCTAATTTGTCTAAAAGCTACAGGACAACAAGCTAGGGGGCCCTTTCAGCTGCAAGGATGTGCCTTCCCTTCCCTGAGGCATTTCATCTTCAAAGGATCATTTCTAGCTAGCTCTTTCTGCATGGAGAAAGCACAGATACCCACAGACCCATGACCTCTTCCTGGGGCTCCCTGGCCATGCCTTGCTATGGTATCCACACCTATTCCACACCACCTTCTTTCCCAGTCATGACTTAGCAGCAGTGGATCCCACTGAAAGGATGAGAATGGTGGAGGGTTGAGGCATCCAGAGAAGTAGGCACAAACGACAAGCTAGACCACAATGTTCTTGATGTAACAGTCTAAGAACTTTAACTTTTATTCTGGAGCCTTTGGAGTATAATATCAGGGAACACTTATGAGAGCTTTTGTCTGCTAGAATAATCACTGAGGAGGACTTGCTGAAGAAGCAAGAGAGGGGAAAATAAGAAGGGCTGACGAGGACTCAAAGCCACTTGAGCAAGAAATGATGGGGCAAGGAGGACGAAGCTGGAGAGCAGGAGGAAGAGGAAGGTGAGGAGGGAAAGAATGAGGAGAAAGAAGAGGAGAAAGAAGAGGAGGAGTGGTGGAGGAAGCAGATTTGGCAAAACTTAGAGGCAGGGAGAGGAAATCAAACAATGGACCCTAAAATGCTCAGTTTACTGTAGACAGGGGTGCAGTAAACAAACCTCATCATTTTGGTCTTGGTTTTGCTACTAAAAACTGAAGGGAAGTATTGATCCTTTAAAATACTAAGATAAACACAGAATATCCTTTTGTATTCAGAGATGATGCAACCTTTCCTATTCTTTTTCTCTGAATTTAAGGTGAAGATGGATCTTTCTCCTTATTAATTTACTAATTAATGGAGTATGTTGCTCAAAATCTTCACCTTGGGGCTCATGGCATAGCTCTTACCTTGAAGTACAAGGTGCTGAGATGGATCTGAAGTGCTACAATAAACAAAACAAAACCTCCAAACACTTCATTTTCCCAAGTCTTATGGCTTATCATTTCCTGTCCCATCTGCTTATATTTCTATCGCCTTTCCTGAACAGGAAAAAATATATATCTTTCTTTTCTCCCTTTTTTTCTTTCTAGGGTTACCGCCTGCAAAAGGTCATTCACTCAGTCACTCAAGCAAATAAAAGTATAGGCCACAGAAGTAGCTTTCAAAGAGTTCATGATGTAACATGGAGTTCAAAGCTAAAGTCCCAAGAGCTCTCCTACTGCTAACTCTATAGTTAGGTGAGGTGAGGAGAGACAGAAATAAACTCTATGGATGTTTCCTAGTGGAAAGGTCCTGAAAAGGGTAGAGAACTGCCCCTGTGGCAGCTGAGATTTAAGACATGGTGTGCCTCTCTCCAAGTTTCCAGATTGTGAGAGTTCTTTGTAGGAAGATGCCAAGTACCAATTCTGCAGTGCTGGGCTGGTCCCCCTTGAATCCTTCATGCCTTAACTCAGTGCTTTCCAGCTTTCCTAGCTATGGTAACAGCAAGGCTCAGTCTATACTTGACTATCTACCCTGACTTACATTGTTAACCTTGATTAGACATTGTCCTGAAAGCTGAACAGCTGTAGGAGACTATTGTTAAATAATTGAAGAAGAAATGGCAATTAGCACAGCGGATCTTTCAAAATCTATAGTTGGGATTGAGGAAGGCCAAGCTCCAACCAGATTCCTTGGGTCTGAGTCCTAGTCTATGTTCTTACTATGGCATTGATGGTAGAACACACAACATCATCTCAAGTGCTTTCAAGATCACCAACCAGGAACACTGAATGGTCTGTCTGAAAGCTGCTAGTTACAAAGATAGGCTTTAAAATAGGGCACGCCAGAGTTAAAGTTAATAAATGTTAGCTACTATTGAAATAGCATGAAAGAAAATAGTGTTCTGTATCTATTTCCTGGTTTCTGGTCAAAGACTAGCCTGTGAGACAGGCAGACATTAAGATTGTAAGAGATTTTCCTACTTCCAAAGTGTACTTCAAGGCTTAAAGAATGTTCAGCTCTCTAAACTCATTTTTAACTTTATTTCATGACTTAGAATCTGCAGATGATTTTTGTCATCCTAAGCTTGGTCTATAGTTGAGCCCTAGGCTACAGGGTAACCCTATTCCTCCCAGTCCAAAGACAAGGCATAGCCCTCTCTATTAAAATTTAGAAGGTTTAAACTCATCCTCTTTGAATCTTACTTTTCCCCCCAGACAGGTCTGTAGCTAGACCCTCTTGGAACTAAAGTTGACCTGTTTCAGCATTGTGTCACAACTGTGCCATTCCGGGTTATTTCAGTGTCACCTGTAGTGAAACTTGGGTTGTCAAGCTGTGAATGACCTCACAAATAATTTATCTCAAGAAATGTTTACATGTGGTTCTGCTACCCTATTCCTGGGAAGAGATACAACATTGGCTACTTGCAGAAGGCTGCTATAGAGATCGAGTGAGTTAAGTGGTACATGCACTGTATTTACCAGAATGCTAATCAAGGGTACACTAATGGCCAGTTGGAGACAAAAGTTTACTCCAGGTATGAAAATACCAAGGACATCTTTACAGGAAATGTGTGAATGAGTAAACTGAACTGAATCTTGGATTATTTCATTGTTATCAACATGCAACACCAATTGCAGGCAATGACAAATGTGATACGCAGCCCTACTAAGGGGAGCTGCTTGCATTACCTCTTCTCTTGCTGTATCCCTGCTGAGAGTTACATAGTACGCTCAAAATAATGAGCAGTTTATGAAAATAAAGGAGAAAATTCAGGATGGCCAACTAATACAGTAGCATAGACAGAAATAGTTTTTTTGCAAGTGTTTACTTGGACTCCCAATTTTCAATCCACAGCCACTGAACAACTAAAAAGTAGACTAATTATGAAGGTTATTTCCTTGGAATGGCTTCAGTGAAGAACATGCCTGTGAGTTATCACAAGACAGATGCTTGAAAGAGTCTTACCATTACTGATGAACACGTCTACTAGCTGTTCCTTGGAGAAACCTGAATCCACCTCGGCTCTCACTATTTCGCAGGGGAATCCTGCAGCCATCTGTCTGTGCTGTGATAACAAAACAGGGATATTAGTTCTATAGTCTTCCCAGTTTTCAAAAAAAACCAAATAAACAAAAAATAATAATAGTATGGAAATACTCAATACCTTCATGCAGAGGGCAAGCTGATTTGCTATGTAGTCTTGTAAGCTTCCTTCTGGGCCATGGAAAATGACATTATGATATTGCTCAACCTGTTTGAAAGCAAGAAGAATCCTGGGTAAAGATGTGAGCTTGACAAGGGAAGGGTAGCACATAGGGACAGAGGTCCCAGTCACCCCAGGCATCCAAAAGAAGAAAGCTATTTGAGAATAGAAGTATTTATGAGACTTGTGAAGTCCTTAAAAACTTGAACTGTACCTCCTCTCCCCTGGAAACTAAGATATGTCTATAGAAGGTAGAGGAATATATTCAGGGTACAGGGGCACACAATGATGTCTATAGAAGCTACAGGAATATATTCAAGATATAGGGGCACACAATGTCTATGGAAGCTACAGGAATGTTTTCAGGGTACAGGAGCACACAAGGACCGCCTGCCAGACATTACCCTGTGAGCTAAAGAGGGAAGCTAAAAAAAATCATTCTTCAGGGCAGTTAGGGTATGAAAGACCATATTTCTTATAGCCATGAGTAAATTTCTCTGATGTTAATTACTGTTCTGTTACTGGGAAGCCTTTAGTATGAACTTACTAATGCCTAATGGTGGCTATAGCTACCCAGGGAATGTAACACCCTAAACACCATAGACTGAACGCAGCACTGGCAACACTTTTTCTGTGTTATTGGTGGCCTATCAAGCCAATGGCAGATGTGCAGGTAAGGACCAAGAGTGAAGCAGGGTATTCTCCAGAAATGTGAGGATAGTCTGGAAAGTGCAGCTGAGGTTGGGTTTCTAGGCTGAGGAGTTGCCGTGCCATAAACATCCTCAGGAAAAAATTATATAATTGAAGAATATTACTGAGTAATAATCGTTCTCACTTGTACTTGGTGGGAATCTTGAAGAATGTACAGGAGTATACCTGTCATCATTAAAAATGATGATGAGATTTGTCTAGTAATGACCTCTTCCTCTCATTCTTAAATAGAATCTATGGAGTGGGGCATTTTTATTTATTTATTTATTTGTCTAGCTTAGGAAATTTTAACCATTATGATTTTGGTACAGTCTACTGGTTTTCTATATTTCTAAGGAACAACTTCAATAGTTCTCTTTGTTCATTGTGAATACATCTGCCATCTAATGGCATTACTGTAGCTCTGAGCTTCTGGCTGGCATGTTGAGAGAGCTCCCTGAAATAGCTTTATACACCATTAGCTATTCACCGTCTCCATGTTATTCTCTACTGGTTGGAGTACACCCTCACGCCACAGCATCACCAGTTACTTGTCTAGTTCCTTACTTCACCCAACTGCTTTCTAACACTGTCCATTGCCATCCCAGTTCAGATTTTCCACAAATCTCTTGCATTGATTTCATAGTTTTATCTCTTTGCAGTCTAGAGAATTGCCCATATTTTATTGGTCTGGTTTTTTCTATGGCTAGGATTTGTACTTCCCCCTCCCATGCATATAAAGAAATTCTGACTGGTTCTAAGATGGTAAAATAAGGAACAGTTTCCCTAAGAGTTGATCTGGCTGGCTTTTATGTCGATTTAATACAAGCTAGAGTCATCTGAGGGACGGGAGCTATAGCTGAGGTCTATAGCTATAGCTGAGGCTATAGGCAAACCTATAGGCAATTTCTTACTTAGTGATATATATGGGATAGCTTGCCCATTGTGGGTGGTGCTGTCCCTGGGCTGGTGGTCTTAAGTTCTATAAGAAAGCAGAATGAACAATCCATCCAGAGGAAGCTAACAAGCATCATTGTTTTTTCCCACAGCCTCTGAATCAGCTCATGGTTCCAGGTTCCTGCCCTGTTTGAGTTCTTGCCCTGAAGTCCTTCTATAATGAATAGTGCCATGAACATATAAGCAAAACAAACCTCTTCTTCCTGAACTTACTTCGTGACGTTTCGTCACAGCAATAGTAATCCTGATTATGACAGGAGGTATCAGACCTTCTTATGAAAAGTAATAGAGTAAAACCCCTTGCCCTTCCTACCATATTAGAATACAGTAAGAAGATACCAGGAAATAGACCCTCACTTCCCCGTACTGCTGGTATCTTGGTCTTGAACATCCTGGCCTGCAGAAGGGTGCCTGTAAATGTCTATTATAAGCTATCTAGTCTCTGACATTTGTTAAAGCAGCATCTTAGGATGACAGTATTCTCCTATAGGTGTGGCACTAATGTTTTATTGTTTAAATGTTATAAGACCATGGCGAATGTGTTACATTAACACAAGAAGTGGGTGCCACTCCTGGATTCACTTTGCTAGCTAAAGTCCCTTAGGTCACTGGGTGAATGACTGACTCATGTCTATAAGTCATTGATTAAACTATAGGCTCCAACAATGTGCAGGATCCTGCTGTCCAACAAGACAGATAAGAGCACAAGGATGAACAGCAGCTGTTTCTCTCCAGTTCCACAAAAGTGCTCATGAGTTAATGCACCTCTCAGGCCTCAGCATGGTCTCATCAATCTTCATCGACTTCTTTACCCAGGTGTCTCTACGTTGTCTAATGGATAGGAAAGGATTCTGACCGATAGAGCAGATGAGACTCTCACTGTGCAGTTAAAGTGGAGCCTAACTGCTCAGGTTTTTCACTGTTGTCAGTCTTATAGTTTTGAATCACTGGGGAGATGGTAAGGAAGGGGTGATAGTGTTTCCTACCTCATTTCAGGGAGGGGTCAGAAAAAAAAAAAAAAAAAAAAAAAAACAAGCCTAATACTCCCAAGGCAGTAGGGAAGACTCAGCGGCTCGCTAATGGAGACCTCAGTTCTGTTTTTCTGAGGTTTTGTCAGTTTTCAAAAAGCACTTCCTTGGTAAATTGTGTGCTAGATATTGCTGTCCAGGTGCAATTTTACACCATAGCTCTTCAGCTCTCCAAATTAATCCCAAATCGCTCTGAATTGCTGGACAGAAATTCCTTCACAAGGAAGGGATTGTTTCATGCCAGTGAAATGGGATACATATTTCCAGGATTTACTGAACATTCTGCCCCTGAGATTTTCAACTGGCGGTGCAATTTAATCTTGTTTTGCTGCTGAAAACAATAGCACGCTATTCATTCCGGCTCCCCTGTCAAGCTGTTTACACTCCTGGAGGCTGACTCTGCAACCATATAACAGCAAAGGGTCCAGCTTCTGAGATAAGCTACAAACAGCCACACCTCACCTGCTAGCACATATACTTTTTTTTAGGGTGCAAAGGACAGGAAACAATTTAAAATTTATTGAAAGGATCTTTTTTTTTTTTTTTTTTTTTTACAAGCAGTGATCTCTTCATGTTTATGCTTTATAATATCCTCCATGAAGTACGATAGAATATGAACAAACAAGTTACTGCGTAGGTAAAGAGAAAACAAATGTACAAGACTCCTGATCGCTTGTATTTTAAAATATACTTTCCAATAATGATCTTTTCGCATTGCAGGTGTTACCAATTCATTAGTTGATTGGTTTCCTTTGATCAAATGATATATAGGTATTTTGATGATCATTTTCAACCAAACAAATTAATTACTGAAACAAATTATAGCTAGCTTATGGAGATTAATATGCATATGAAAAGCTTTGTCAAGAAAATAACTTATCCATCTCAGAGTTATCATATCGCATTTCTCTAAATGTCAAACTCTTAGGTATAAAAAAAAAAACATGCTCTATGCTTCATGCCTCCAGCAGAGGGCTCTACAGCTAGACAGACTGATGCGTAAGCTAAATACTGTTTTGGATGAAGCTGGTGATGCGAAATCTGTTTGAAAAAATGATATCAAGTTCAACTTCTAAAATTATAGCTTGTGTCACAGTCACCAGAGTTATTCTGCTATAGTGTGACACTTTTTCTTATTAGTAAAGGTACACTGGCCTCATTATCATGACTGATACTACTCTGATTTAGTCTACTATCTTCACATCCTGTTGGGGTCCCACATCATGTGTCAATCAGGGCTTTGTGAAGCACGCTGATTCTGGAAACAAGCAACGTCAACAATGGCCCATCCATTCTTTCAATTTTTTCCCTTTTCTATGATGCTTTACCACAGAATGGGGATTAATGCAAGAGCAGTCCATTGCTGTCCATGTGGCAACTGAGATGTGTCTTTAGATTTGTGGTGTTTTAAAGCAATAAAACCTCAACTTTTGTTTGTTGTTCCACTTGTCATACACAGTCTGCATAAGAGCTGCTGCCCAGAGACAGTTTGAAGCCAGCTATGCTTAGACTTTAAACTCAAGAAAGACTGGAAAAATAATAGGGCATTACTGTGCCAATTAAAATCAGGATAGCTATCACTTAAAAGTTCATGTTTTAGAGCTAGGAATTTCATTGCAGCCTCTCCTGACACACAATTTCAAAGAAATTATTTATTGTCTTTGAGGCATGAATGATTGTTACTGTCAACTTAATCACATAAACTGCCCTTGAACTTATATCATCAGTCTCAAAAGTCACTCCCAGGTATGTGATGTACACATTTGAAATAGTAGCCATGCAACTGTACACTATTTGATGAGAAAGCACAAAATCTAATAACCAATCATGTGATTGGTAATACTTGAAATTTTTGAGCAGAACTACCAGTGGAGTTAGAATGTATGTAATGATTAGAATGAATATATATAATGATTAGTTAGAATGTACAGAAGTCTGCTCAACTAGCATTTGGGATATTAAAAAGGTAAGTGAAAATGAATTCCTTTGTGTTTTGTGATTTGTAACCCTTTTTTGAGGTCACTCTTCATAGAACAGACATAAGAGAGATGCAGAGAAATTACAATTTATATATACAAAGTCATACAGTATATACATTAGTTTATTGAAACTATAAAAACCAAAGCCCTTGGTTTTTGTTGGTTTGTTTTTTGTTGTTTTGAGATAAGGGCCTAGTTTTGTAACCTAGGCTGCCCTTGAATTTACAGCAATTCTCTTGCCTTAGCAATTCTATGTTTATAAAACCATACTTCCCTGTTGGTTCACTGGAGCGTTTCTCTATTTAATGGAATGAAGTGTTAAAAAAAAAAAATAAAGTGCAGCGACTAGTTTTATGTCAACTTGACACAAGCTAGAGTCATCTGAGATGAAGAAATCTCTATTAAGAAAATGTTTCCACCAGGCTGGAGGTAAGTAAGCCTGTAGAGCGTTTTCTAATTAGTGATTCTTGAGGGGAGACCCAGCCCATTTTAGGTGGACCCATTCCTGAGCTTGTAGTGCTAAGTTCTGTAAGAAAGCAGGCCGAGCAAACCAGGAAGCATCATCTCCTGCCTTCAGGCTCCTATCTATGCTGTTTTTGATGATGAACTGTTATAGGGTTCTGTGAGTGAAATAGAACCTTCCCTCTCCAAGTTGCTTTTGGTTATGGTGCTTCATCACAATGACAGTAACCCTAACCAAGACAAATTAGTACAAGGAGTAGGGTATTCCTGTAGCACACCTGGCCATGTTGTTTTGGGGATGATTATGGAAGGATTTGGAACTTGGGCAAAATAGGCCACTGAGTGTTGAGAGATCAGTGAAAGGGTCTGTGGACACTTGGGAGATACAAATGTTGAAAGCAATGCAGATAACGAAGGTCTGCTTTGTGATGTTTCCCAGGCATACAAAGGCTCTACCTGGCCTTCTGGGTAAAGAATATATGGTTTCTGTTCAGCTGAAGCTAAAGAATTGGCTGTAATTATCAAGAGACCAGAACCACTGAAGTAAAAGGAAAGGATCTGGGTTAATTGTCTCCATAAGGTCTAGCTATAGACAAGCCAGTGGAATATACCCTTAATTAGTGATTCTTAGGGGAGAGGCCAGCCCACTGTGGATGAGGCCATCCTTGGGCTGATAGTACTAAGTTCTATAAGAAGCAGGTCGAGCGAGCCAATAAGCAGCGCTCTTCTATGGCCACTGAATCAATTCCTATCTCCAGGTTTCTGCCTTCACTGCTTTTGATGATGAACTGTGAGCAAAATAAACCCTTTCTTCTCTAAATTTCTTTTGGCCATGGTGTCTCATCACAGTAAGAGTAACATAAAGCACATCAAAATCTATCATAAAACTATCATAGTTTGGGGATTGAGACAATTTAGCCCTTGGTCAAAACCTTGCTTAATATGGCAATGGTGGGAGGGGTTAAGGAAGACAAGGTGGCTATACTCACAGCCTGAGACGCATATTCCTGACAATCAGGGGGCCACACACTTAGCTTTCATTTAAGTAAGGGATTAGCTGAAGTTCTTCCTATTGGGCATATTTGATGCTTAGAAGGCAAAGAAGACAAATAAAAGCAAAGAGAGAAAAGTGAAAGTGTCCCACAGAGAGACCTGATAAAGCTCTCCTTGGCTGAGGGTACAATGTGGGTCCAGCCTCTGAGGTCAGCTTTATCAGTGCATAGCTTTACCAAAACATTAATTTAAATCTGATGGAAACAACGTATGTAAAGAGTACCAATTTAACTACTTTTTTTTGAAGTTTGCCTAAGGGAGCCAACAGAGCTTTTATTTATTAATTGTGTTATGGTACTCATGGTAGTTTCAGTAGATCTCACTCAGACACAGGGTGTTGTTGGCACTTCCATCATTTAGGTTCCATCAGTGACTATGTGTGCTGCTTTGATCATAAGATCTTCTTAACCTCTCTTTGCCTTACTTATTTGAAATGGAGATAACATTATCAAACTTGTAGGGATATTATGAATATTATGTAGGGATATTATGAATAAACAAGACAAGTAAAAACACTGCATCTATTAAGTATGTAACAAATACCATATTTTCTTGTCTGTTTTGTATATGAATTTACTGCTTTCCTTGGTATTCATATTTCTCTCCTTATTATTAGGAACATATTGCCTAGTTTGAGCAGGGAACATGGTTATAACACAGCAAGACGCATTTGCTCAGTAGGGAACTGACTTAAAATCCTGGTCCATGGGCTGCAAGCAGTAACAGGAGGATATGGTGCTGAGACCTTGGAACTTGGATGTTTGCCCTACCCAGACCTCTCACCTGCTTCAACTTAGATATGTGAAAAGAGTAAACTTCAGTCCTATTTAATCTCTAATGAATTTGGTTTCTGTAAAAGTGGCCAAACCAACAGTTCAACTGATGTGAACTTATTTACTCAACTTTAAACTGTAAAAGCTTAGAGTAAGACAACTTGATACACATGTCTATTCCTATCTGTGTCTAGTATTTGATGGCATATCCTTGTTAAGCGGCAGGTAATATGTTCTTATATATGTTAAAGCACTTTAGTGGTCACAGACAGTCTCTGTAGGACACAGAAATGGACACCTGGATCATTGTGACAGAAATCCAGGCCAGGGAGGGGCATGTTGGGGAAAACAATGTCCTAACCCAGAAGACAAGGTATGTGGGCTCCCATACTTATCCATGTGGACCACCTGATGGATGTTTCAGTAATGATGATGACAGTGCCAACATACCAGTCTGAGGTAGTTCTGCAGCATCTGAAGTGGGATCATGGATGCATAAGTCACACTACTGAGGCAGCCTTCTTGGGGACCTGTGAGAAATATACACAGAGAAGGAAAATTGGCCTTTCCTTATGAAATACAGGTGATCAAGACACCACACAAGCTACCATGAAAGAAACAAGATACTGTTGGACTTAGAGGAGTTAACGTTTGGCCAAGAAACATAAGAGTGACTTTGACACCTGATTACTGATTTCTAAACAGCTAGTGACCCTGGAAACCTGAAAGCTCCACAGTTGATCTTTGCCACCTCCCGCCCCAAGAAGGTCCACTGACCTTTTTAGCAATTACAGCCAGGACCTCCAGAGTCCAGTTGCAACTCTGGAGCTGAGTATGCAAGCTGTTGGGCTCAGTGCTTCACTGTTTGTTAGCAAAAGCTAACACAGATAACCCAGTCTTTGGAAAGCTTTATTCTTGCTTAATATTATTGTACACGTCCAGGGTCTTCTTTTAGGTTCTGTCCCCACCTTAAGTTCTGACACTCAATACCCTGGTTGAAATGTAATACGTTTTCTAGGGTGGATACTCAATTTAAAAAAAAATGCCATGAATATAATTCAGACCTTAAAACTTCTAGTCAACACTTCTTTTTTTTCTTGAAAGTCTATTCCTAATGATGGGAGACAGATGAAAAAATCAGTAGCCTTTCATAATTCAAGGCTAAGAAACAGTATATATACCACATACTAATAACTAGACATTACATAAAAAAATTTATCAGTTTATGCATAAATTAAAAGTGAGCAGGTTAAGAACTTACTGGACTGCTGCTATGACCACTGAGTGACATTGCACTTGCATTATGTTATAAATAAAAACACAGCCTGAAAATAGTAGACACTTTCTTAATAGTCATGTGTACCATTATAACATAATCATATCAGACATACATCATGGTTGACAGTAACAACAGACATTTCTCTTTTAAACCAGTCTGCCACTCCTAGCACAAGGCTAGTTTGCCTTTAGGTTGTTTCTAATAAGCGACATAATGAGAGCAGCAGGAGTCTATGAACAGGGCAGACATAACCAAGGGTGACAGAACTCCAACTTCCAAGTCTTCCCTCATTCTTAATCAGATATGTCAGAAAACATCTAATGACCTCATAGTAGAAATTACACAAGTACTGTGAGAAGCAAGTAGACAAAACACTGAGGTTTAGGAACTGGCCCTGTGCGAGCCCATGGTGAGGCACATGCACCTTAGGCATTACACTAGTTTGGAAGACCACTCGTCACCTGATAAGAGCACTGTGACCTGCTCCACCTTCTTCTTCTTCATGAAATCCCACGGGGACTGGGGGAAGCTCTGACCAGTTGACCATGACATACTTCCTAGTTGAAGAAAGGGAAACAGAAGGTCATGAAGAGCCAAGGTCACGGAGAGCCCAAATGGTGCTTTCATAATGGCCAACACATTCTCTTCTGTGAGGTGTTCAAGAGTTCAGAGCATCTGAGGCCACGGGGTATCCAAATGGCAATGAACTCCTCAGGGACATTTCTGTTCAAGGTCAAAGGAAACTTGTTCATTCTAATGACTTCTTTAAAACAGTAATTTATGGCAATATCTAAAGAACAAAAAATATATCCAGATGTTTCCAAGGTCAAGTTCTCCAAAGTTTATATCCTGAAACCACTGCCTTCTTCACCATCAAGTCCCAGCATTTTGAAGAACATCTAATCCATCACCATCTAATCTCTGGGTCATTTTCTATAAAAGGTTCCAGAACTGTTTGGTATTGTTTCCGGATCTCAGGCCAAGTATTTCAGGTTATCTATCTCGGCACAGCCCCAGTACTTGTAAAACCTCTAGCCCCTTTGCATCTCAGCTGAGCTCATGTTTCTTTAATTATGACTCAGAAAATTCACTTACAAAGATTAAAAATTACATCAATTATAAACTGGCTATAGAAAGAGTAAAACTATACTAAAGACTAAGCCAAACCTTCTGACCACAAAACACAATGACTTTTACAACTAAACATCTACTTGGGTGTGCTATAACTCTGTAATAAGTGTGAACCTGCAACCATCTGGCAGCCATTGTTCATAGAAGTGCTTTCATTGGCAGTTAGGAATAACCACTCCATGTTACCAGTTTCCAGATTAACTGCACAACAGCAGGCACAGGGCCATTTCCTTCAGGACACCTCTGTCTTGTCTTCATATATCAGACTTCAGCACAGAGCCGTGCTCTGCCTCATCCTGTACTAGGTGGGCAATATGTGTTCCCGAGAAACGCTCATGCCTTGTTTTCTTAATGCAATTTTAAAATCACAGGATAGTTCAATAATAATATTTTGACTATTATACTAAAGTTGTCATAAGTAAGTTACTATAAAGCTAGTGGGAATATATTTTTAAAGCAAACCTGCTTCATAAAACACCTTCTGATATAAGCAGATGCATAAAAGCAACAGTAAAGGTTGCCTTTTTTCACTGGGTTCATTCTTTTTAAGTATGGTTCTGTTGGACTGTTGAACATGTACGTTTTTGTTTTGTTTAGCTTTCAAGTTGAAGCCTGATTGCTTTGCTCAATAGTCATGTACCTTTGGACAAGTCCTGTAATCCCTATATAGCTATACAATGTGGCTTTGGTGTGCTTTCATAAAGTATCATGCACAGACCTTGCAAAGAGTGTTTTTAATAGATGTTAATTTGGATCTAAGAGAGAGAGAAAAAAAAAAAAAAAAAACAGCCAGGGACAAGAAATATTTTGTGAGCTCATACTGTGTTCACCAGAAAACAGATCTTATCTAAGTTCTTTGTAAGTCTGTTAATTAGCAATAATGGGTTACCACTCTGACCTATCCCATGTGGGAGCTTTGAATGTAAGTTCATTAAAGGGTTTCTTTCAATTCTAGACCACATTGGACTTATCCTATTGTACTGTTAACATAGTCTAACATACCTGGCAGAGGCTGACAGCAAACATGGAGCTAAGTTCAGAAGGTATACGTAAGCAAGCATCTATAATGTGGTTAATTTCTTGCATTTATCTGGAGTACAAGTGTAATAACAAAACCTCATCAAAAGCTTTCAAGCTATTTACTCTCTAACATTACTTGAGGCATAAAAGCACTTTTATAGCAACAAGGCGACATTATGTAATGGCGTCATTGTGAAGGCTCAAGGTTTTCAGTACTGGCAGCTGCCACAAGCAAACCTAGAATGTGTTTCATCAGTGAACTCTCAGGCTCTGACGCCCACAAATACAAATAAACCCAGACATTTAACTTTTGCTTTACTTCAAGGCTGCTTATACCTAGCATGATGGATTGTATACTGCTGGTGCCAAGACCGAGGCAGGAGTCAGTAGTGTTATTAAACGTCCCATCTTCCAGACTCCACCATCCATCAGAAGAGATGGCTTGGAAGTGATTTGTCAGAGCCTGACTCACAGCTTTGGAAAAATCTTCCCATGATGTCTGTTTGCGGATATTTAAAGTGCATATTGTGTGTTCACATTCAAAGTCGTCAGAACCATCGTTGCTTGGTTGAATTTCACCCACGGAAATCCTTAAGGGTATTTTAAGAGCATCTGTTAGGAGAACAAAGGGATGGGAGTTTAGAAACAGCCTTGATAGGGGAAAAAAAAAGCAAAGCACTTAAACAGAATAAGCAGTTATGAAGATTTTAAAGATAAATCAAAAGACAGCTATCTTATTCAATATTAAGCTGAGCCTTCTTATACTGCAGCAAATACTGGTCTCCCGGTCTCCCCACGGTTTCTTTGGGAGCATATAAAGTGAGCCATTTATCATCCCTTGTAGCTCAGCACTTCTACTTTACTGACTCCTCCCTACAGCAAGATTCTCAGGCTGTTGGAGGAGGAGGAGGAAGAAGAAGAGGAAGAGGAGGAGGAGAAAGAGAAGGAGGAAGAGGAGGAAGAGGAGGAAGAGGAGGAAGAGGAGGAAGAAGAGGAAGAGGAGGAAGATGATGAGGAAGAGGAGGAGGAGAAAAATAAGTCAGAAAAGTTGGGAAAGCCAGGAGTCCTACTTTCATCTAGTGTTCTCTATGTTGTGTCTATCTTTATACATGAAATCATGAGCAAGTTAGAATACAGTTCCAAAAGTCAGTGGGTTTAGAAGAGTCTCCTGAGCATTAAGACAGACCTGAGTCTGAGCCCCAGAAGCAGCTTTTTCTTTGCTCTATGACCTTGGTAAATGTCCCTAGTCTTGCTATCCCTCAGTGTTCCACAAAAGGAAGAAAATATACAGAGAATTGTCATGGCGAATAAATTAGTTTTTGTTTGGAAGAGATGTAATGAGGTCAACTCACAATTACATGATAAATACCAGTGAGTAATTGATAAGTGTGTTCAAGTGTTGTACCAGGAACTTCTGGCTCCCGGGGCTTAGTGCGTGGTGAGCTAGCCTTCTACAGCTCAGATCTATCCTCCGCCACAACAGCAGAAGGTTCGGATGAAATTTCCACTGCCTGAGCTTGGCACACATGCGCTTTTGTTCTCATAAGCTCAATCGTGTTTATTAATAATCACTTATATTTGTTCCAAAATCTTCTATGTCCCATGATCTTATCACTATAATTAGTAAATTTTAATATTCAATACACTGGGTTTTTTTTAAGTACTCTTTTTTCCCCCTTCATTTTTCCCTCTTGCTCCTGGCCCCACTCACTTGCTTGCTCCGGTCCCCACTCACTCTGGGCCCCCTTTGCTCCAGCCCAAAGTACACTGTATTCAGACACCCATCTCATGATGGATGGTTGAGCCACCATGCCCGCTCAATACACTGTTGAATATAAATACTTCTATTATTAAAACAAAGTTGAAGACCTTAGAGATATTTAATGAAATAGCTCAAAAGTGTTTACCCAATGAGGTATGAATAGAATGATAATATAAAATTGTAAAAATGTAACAGTGTCTACACAGACACTGCCTTGAGTTTACTTCCCAAGTATGTTCAGATACTGAAGAACTAAAGTTAGAGAGGACATAGCAAAGCTAGATTTTGTTTTACCAAGAGTCCACAAGATTCAGTGAATGAAAGCTTTCTCACATAGTGAAAGAATTATATAGTATGCTTTGGTACTAAAATACAATGCTGTCAATGGATGACCTAATAACCCTGCCTAATGGCTAGTACTAACTAGATTCAGTGTGTTATTTAAAAATTTAAAAAAAATGAAGTTGGGAGTGGGTCATGAGAGAGGTTACTCAGGATGAGTTGGGAGTGGTGGTGAATATGCTCAAAATACATTGTAAGCATACATGAAATTCTCAAACGGCAAATTTAAAACATATAAAACCGGGAAATTTTAATTTTAATATAATAATTGAAATGTAAAACTAAAGGTATATTTTCTCCTTTTAAGTTTTTTTTTTGTTTTTATTGGTTATTTTATTTATTTACATTTCAAATGTTATCCACTCTTCCTGGTTTCCCCTCTGGAAACCCCTAGCCCATGCTCCTTCCCCCTCCCACCCACCCATTTCTGCCTCACCACCCTAGCATTCCCCTATGTTATATTAAAGAATCTCCACAGGGCCAAAGGCCTCCCCTCCCACTGATGCCAGATAAGGCCATCCTCTGCTACATATGTGACTGGAGCCATGGGTCCCTCCGTGTATACTCTTTGCTTGGTGGTTTAGTCCCTGGGAGCACTGGGAGGTCTGGTTAGTTGATAATATTCTTCCTATGGGGTCACAAACCCCTTCAGCTCCTTCAATCATTCCCCGAACTCCTCCACTGTGGCCCCTGTGCTCAGTTCGATGGTTGGCTGTGTGCATCCGCCTCTGTATTGTTCAGGCTCTGGTAGAGCCTCTCAGGTAATTTACGCCTTTTAAAATGGCTTTCCTACTAACTTATTGCTGTTTTATTTTCCAGTTGACAGTTGTTTATCTTACCCCTGGCATCTAACATACATGTCCTTTGCTCCTGACAGATGATGCTAGACCCTCCACACCTCTGCTCTTCTCTCTTTAATATTCTTTCTCCACAGGCCCCTTGGCTTTATTGAGCCTTTTTAAGGTGGCCTATTTTAGAATTGTCTTCATCTTTACTGTCATTCCCCCACAGACTTCTCCTCATCTCAGCTCTATAACTTTAACTATTTCTGACAGACTGCTGACTGTCAAACTCATATGGACAGTTCATCTTTTCCTTAGAGTTCCTGCTGACTTGACACAGATATCTCAAATCCACACATCTAAACAACTCCCGACCTTTATTAGCCATGTCAGCTTCGCCCCTGACAGCTCTCCCTGGAATGGGGGGTGGCAGCTCCCAGGCTTCTTGAAATGATCCATGATGTCCCTCTTTTCTACTCTATATTTTATCAATCCTGGATTTTTGCTCACTCTTCATTCTGTATCTATGGAACCTAAGTTCTTCTCATGGTCCCTCCTGCTGCAAATTCTTGATGTTACCTACCATTTTCACCTTTCAGCTGGAAGACATATATATTTTAACAGATGTTCCTAAATAAATCTGGACATGACTTCGTATAATCTAGTTTCAACAAAGCAGCTGGTACAAGCTAAAATTCACATTATATGTGTTATCCTATAGCTGTAATAAGTCCTTATAATGAGTGGGTAGTTTCATTTCTGTGGCTGTGACAAATACTGTAACAAAAGGCAATGCAGGGGAGGAAGGGGTTTTCTGGTTTACAATTCTATGTTACAGCCCTTCATTTCTAGGAAGTCAAGTCAGGAACTCATATTCATATCTATAGTCAAGAGAAAAAAAATATGGATCTTTTCTTGCTTTCTTCTTAGCTGTATCCAGTTAGATTTTTCTATTTCTTATATTGTTCTGGGACCTTCTGCCTAGGGAATAATGCTGCCCACAATGGCCTGGGTCATCTTATATCAACTAATACTCAGGGCAATCCCCTGAGTATTACATGATGTACATGAGCCATCTCAATCTAGATATATCCTCATGGAGACTTTCTTCCCAAGTCTGCTAGCTACAGTAACAACCAGACTGGGAAGATACTCTTATTGAGCACAATAGAGGCAATCGAATTACTTTCTGATTGGATCTAAAGTCCACTCTATAGGAAGAAATTACATGGCTGATGCTGTAAATCTGACCAAGAACCCTTGGGAAACTCATGGTCCTTAGGAGTTAACCTATTATTTTGCTAAATAGATAAACATAAAACTCACCTCAAAATTTTTATCTCTAGGCCTACAAATTAGGGCATATCTCAAACCACACGTGGGCAGCAGCAGTAAATGCAAAACTGGTCAGAGAGAAGAAAAGTTAAAAGAGCCAGAGGCCATGGAGGGCCAAGGCAAAACAGTCTTCTGGAGATGACAGGAGTACTCACACATGAATTTAATCACTGTGGTTGCCTAGACCTGCACAAGTCAACATTCCATCATTTATGTGTGTGTGTGGGGGGGGGGGGGGCTTATGAGTGCCACACCTAGGTGAGAAGCTTTGGGTAGTTGGTGGCTGCTTCAGGAGGGAAAGTCAGTTTTCTTTAAGGATGAGGTTGGTCTCTAGAAAGTCAAACATGGTCCAGTGACTGTCACATGCCAATGCATATATAGGCAGAACAAATTGGGCCATGCAAGTTATTAAAATCAAAGTACATGGGGCTGGAAGAGGGGATAGTGGAGCAGGGGGTGGATCTGGGATACATATCTAACATAGCCATAGTGGTTCATACCTATTATCTCAGTGCTCTGGAAATTGAGGCAGGGGGATCACTGTGAGTTTGAAGACAATCTGGCATATAAGCTTAGTTTCAGGCATGGAAATGTTACAAAGAGAGGCTTTGTTTGGGAGGAAAATGGAAGGAAAAAAAGAAGGAATGAATAAAGAAAAGGAAGGAGAAAGGAGGGAGAAAGGGGAAGCAACAGGGAAGAGAGGGAGGAAGGGAAGGGAAAGATAGATCCATCTCTGAGTGTATAATTAGAGAATAAAACATTATTTTAGATGCTAAAGTTTTGCTTACCCTAAAGATAATAATTACTTAAACACCTGGCTTAACAGCTAGACTGAGAGACAATTGATATGTTATAATATTGTCTATGATCTGGCATTCTATACTCATAAGCCTACACGGGAGCTTTTCATAAAATGCACCAAGGAACATGTACTTAGAGAGCCAGAGGGGACCTGTGAGATCATAAACTATCTGCAAAGACTGGTAGTAACCAAGTGCTGGAGGCAACCTTCTTGCCAGGCTCATCAGATCTGCAAAGTGCACAACTGGGACTTCTCACCTGGAATTCTAGTATCTCCGAATTGGGGGTGAGATTGGCAGGGGGAGGGGGGAGAGTAATCATTTAGATTGTTCTCTCAAGATACTCAGTAAAATCTAAGAAAGAGCTGGTACTATTTGTACTGCAAAAACCTGCCCAGGAATTTTACTTGAGGGGGAAATGTAATGACATCCTCAAAAGTGTTTTTTGCAATAACTAAGACTCAAAGAAGTTAAGAGGGTGAGTTCACTAGAACTGCACCAGTATCTTTCCCAGGGCTCCAGAGCCCACGTGGTGTGGCAGAATGGACAGGCTGGAACATCACTCACTCAGATTCTCCAGCAAATGCTTGCAGTCATCAGTAGCAACATCATGCACAGTCCGATTGCACTTGTCTCTCCTTTCCGGCTCTAGCCCTCCATGCCTACACAAGATTTCTAGGCAGTTCTGTAAAGACAAGAGCACTATTATATCCACGTTCAAATCAATCAACTTGAGTGCAAAACCCAAGGGAGAAAGCTACTTGCCTGGGGTAAGCTAGCCGGTCAAGAATTCATAGCCTCATATCCCTATAATACCCAGAAATTGGCGGTGAAGGCAGGGGAATTAAGTGTGAGAGCTGTCTGGGATATATATGGCTTGACATGGTCTTGCCTTTACCTATCAGTGTACAAGCCATACCCAGTTGTGTAAGGGGGTGGGGGTGGAGTAAGGGAGGAAGGAGTGGAAAGAGACAGCCAAAGAGAAAAGGACAAAAGTAACAAATAATAAGCAACGCACAAATGGGAGTAGAAGTGGCCCAGGCAGCTGAGGCGTTGATTGTCAAGCCTGATGACATGAGTTAGATCCTCAGGACTCACAGGATGGATGAAGGGAATCAACCCCCAAAAGCTGTCCTCTGATACAGTCATGGTACACACACACACACACACAAACACACACACTACACAATGTGGTACACAAAACAAAGCAAGAATTCACAACTGGAAATCTTACTTCAATTCCAGCAACTCACATGCAATCTCAAATGTATCTAAATAATATCTAGACATGCAAAGCAAAGAATACTTCATTTGCATAATTTTTCAGATGCTGGAGATGGAATCTAGGGCCTTTCTTCCCGGCCCTTGGTTTGTAAAGACTGTCAGGTTGCATGCGTCTGGGTACCCTGAAGCACAGCCAATCAGATATTCTGCAAAGCCTTCTCTACTCCTGGTATAGAACTTCACTTTTTTTTTTTGTTTTGTAAAAATCTTTCCCTTCTTATAGAATAGTCTCCTTGGAGTATAGTATCCCTATGAAGAGCGTACCACTATTTATCATGGAAACGTGAATTTAATTTGAAAGGAACATTTTGCCTGCTTGATGCTCCTATTTGACCTTTAACTGCACTCCCACCTCAATAACTATTTTCTGATTATTTAACAGTAGTGAATGCTCCAGCTTGTCTTTGAACTTTGCACAAACGGAAGCACACAGCAGAAACACTTACATTTAGCTTCTTTCATTCACTGTAACTTCTAACATTCATCCATGTATTATTATTCATAATTGAATTTTACTTTAAAAAAAACAGTATTACAGTGTAGTATTCCTAGACATAAGCATGCCTCAAATTACTCATTCACTCTCTGTTAATGTACACTTGCGTTCTGCTGTGAACTTCCCAATACATGTACTGTGGTGCACAGATGCAGGTCTATTCACTTGCATCAGACTGCTGTAAGGCAGGCCAGGATTTAGTGTTGTGTTGGGACACACTGAAAGTACTTCCCACCTTGGCTGAACCAATCACATTCCCAGGAGGAGCATGTGTGAGTTCCAGCTGCTTCACATTGCCTCCAAAACTTACTTTTAAATACAACAATGAGTTCCCCAATGGAGGGGATTTCTAGAAACTAGAAAACAAAGAAGAGATGAAGTTGGAGCTATCAATTAAAATAAAATGGGACCAGAAGCCTTGCTGATCTGAAGGCAGTGTTGATATAGAAGGCTCTTTTGGGTGTTAATAGGATACAAGACTACCCCTACAAACTTAAGAGCTCTGTCAGGGGACCCCTAAATGAAGAAACTCTGCTTGCCTTTGAAGAAACATACTAGGACACTTGTTTTTCTCTGCTGGCTTTTGCTTCAGACTGGAAGGGTTATGCCTTCAAAGACTAGCTTTCATGGATCTATAGATCAGACTTAGAAAATTCCAAAGCTACAGAGTTAATGTAAAGCAGTGTCTATTTTATAAACCACTGCTATCAAGCTGATATTTCTAAAACTACTATAAAGCCAGCAAGTAAAGAAGATAGCCAATAAGAAACCTGAACAATACAAGCTGAGACATTACTCAAAGAGGCATCGATAGAATACAATATGAAAACTAAACTTTGCAAATTCCAGGATAGCAATAGGTTTTTAAAATGCCACAATTACTCTACAAACTAGTACTTGTGGCAAAAGAGAGCCAAACTGAAGCAGGCCTAGATTCAAGTCATGTTCATGGATGTGATCATATTTACAAGGACAGATTGGCTTTTTATAACATTCCTGATTCAGTTGCTTTATCTGGGTTTCAGATAATGTCACTCTTAGGGCTGTCATGTGACTTTAAAAAAAAAGCAGCATAGAGTTCTTTGATGCTTGCAATGAACTAAGCACCCGGTGCTTATTAGCAGCTGTAATTCATTATAATCAACATAGTCATTACCAGTTAGAGAATGTCCCCAAATAGTTAAGTTAGCTGGTGAGTTATCAGTGCACCTAGCAAATGCTAGTCTAAAGATAACTTAGGTGGTGTCACTAAATTATTTTTTTAAAGTGATAGAGAGCTATAACACAGATTTGTAAGTCTCTCCAAACTAAGATGCTTTGATGCCTGACTTCAGAGTGGATTGCTTCTAGTTGTTCTTACGTGCAGGTAGCGCAGCGGGACATCATTTGTTAAGTGCTCCCTTCTTCTTGAAGGAAGCATGGAAGATGTGCCCACGAGGGTAATGGCATCCAGATACTGTTACAGGCCTAATCCCACAGTGCTGTGCAGACCTCCTGGGGAATACAAGCCTAGATGAACACTTGTGCCCAGCAGGGCCTTCCCAAGAGCTACAGCCACTACATAACATTTGTATGGACGATAATGTCCAAGCACAGTTCCTGACACTGCAGGAATAGTCCTGAATCATGTGACTGTAGGGATATGTTGTGAGAAATGTCATTAGGTCATTCGTGCTACATGAATACCACACACTGCCCTTCCACACACTGAGATGGCTGAATGTCACAAGGCAATTTAATCTTATGGAACCATCGTCATGTATGCTATGTGCCAATGACTAAAATATTTATGTGGGGCAGAACCAGCATAATCTTAGTTTAACACACACATGTAAGGTGCTACACTAGGCACTATGTTAAGGTCATAGGTTCTGAAGATAAATAAAGTAGCAGTTCAAAGTCTCATGGAGAAGTCAAAAGTGCCATAACGAATTTGATATGTGTCTGGGAGATAACTCAACAGTAAAGCACTTGCCTAGCAAGTGTGAAGACCTAAGTTTAGATCCCCAAGGCCCACTTAAAGCTGGATAAGGCACTATGCATCCAAATGTGCCTATCGCAAGGAGGGAGGCAGAGACAGGACACTTACTGGAATCTCAATCAAACTGGTGTAGGCAGTAATAAGAGTGTATCTCTAAGAAGGTAAAAGATTAGAACCAACATTTGAGATTGTCCTTTGATAGCTTCATGCATGTCTGACAGGCATGTACCCACACTCACACACATGAACACACATATACACACAATGCACATATACACAAAGATTTCTTTTATGTTATTTCTGGGGAAATATGAAGAAGAAAGGGCTGGCATGTTATATCACTGTACCAAATACGCAACATGAACTCTTAAAAAGACAAAAGGCTGTTTGAAGTCAGTTTCATGGATTCCCATTCTTGGTCAGTTGCTTGTGTTACTGTGGGCTTTTGGTTAGGTGGCAAATAATGACAGGGACATGAGAGAAGGCAAAGCTGAGAACCTTATGTTGACTGGAAAGCAAAGGAAAGAAACAGAAAGGGTCAAGTTCCCAATATTCTCTTCAAAATAATGATTCAATATGACCAAAAGACCCCTAACCAGGTCCTACTCCTTAAATGCCTTCCCCTGCCTTTGGAAAATTATTTATTTAAACTACAGCAAGGGAGGTACAGATGTGACAGCAAGAAAGTTTTACCTTTTAGAAAAGTAGAAAGAAAGAAAGAAAGAAAGAAAGAAAGGAAGGAAGGAAGGAAGGAAGAAAGAAAGAAAGAAAGAAAGAAAGAAAGAAAGAAAGAAAGAGAATCTACCTTGCCTTCTTCCTGGGACCCTGCTAAGATAATAGTTTCTGGAAGTGGACCTGAACAGGCAGCGTGTTCTACCCACATGTCCAGATGGATGGTGTATGAACTGAAGTCCTATAGAGATATATTGGCTCGTGCAGAGACCTACAAGCTCTATCTTAGGTTTTATTTTCACTCATACTCCTGTTGGTCAGAATGTAGTCTTTACTGCTGACCATGAGCCCAGAGCAAAATGTAGAGATTCACTGTCACAAAGAAAAAACTGAAGAGATGGTGATGAACCAGTGATACCTCCATCACAGACCTTTAAGGAGCACTCAGAAGCAAGGTACCAGTTCAGAAGCAAGGTATCAGATATCAGAAGCAAGTAACAAGGAGGTAAAGGACAAACCTGAAGTTTGAAGTGGGTAAAACAAAATCAAATTCAAGGCAATGAGACAGAATTTGTAACTAGGCAAGGCAAGAGAAAGTTCTTCCTTCCCCCCCCCCCCCCAGAAAAAAGTTTGCAAGTACACACATAATGCCCAGCTAAGTGCTGAGAATTAGCTTTTGGGTATGGGTGTACCCACTGCTGTAAGATAGATACACTGGCATAAGCCAGCAGGTAGAGGTAGGTGTGAATTGGTCAAAACAGAATTGTCAGAGGACAGCTGCAAAGCTGTGCGCTAAGCAGCATGGGTAATCTTGGGTAGATATGGGCTGTGTGCTGGAAGGAAAATGCTATCTATGATCAGCTCTGTTGTAAAACCTGATGGATGCACTGGAAAGATATACTGGCAAGGAAGAGAGTGAGAAAACAGACCCATTATAAAAGGACACCTTGTCCATTCACCTATTGGTTCAAGAAACTACTTGGGAGCCATAGTCTCTGCTAGAAGCAGCACATACAAAGATGAAAGCTTTGCTTATTAAAAAGAAAGAAGGGGAGAGAGACGCATGCAAACAATTATAGTAAAGTACAAACTATGTAAGGAAAATGTGAAGAGAGGCCTTGGCAACACCCGAATCTTGAGCTGGAAAATTTAACTAAGATATTTTCTAGCAGACAGGGTCAGGACAAGTGAAGAAGCCATTTGAGACTATGGGAATCATAGATGCAAAGCCAGAAAGTGGTCAGTCATTCCTGTGGGTAGCAAACAACACATACTAGGAAAGATGACAGAGTGCATGCAGTGAGAATCGGAAGACCCTACCCTAAGGGTGACAGAGCTGTATCAGAATATGAAGTAGGCTAGTTACATCTCCACATTTAGTTGTCAGATAGGTCCCACCCATGGCTGTTTAAAGAAGGTGGAGCCTGCAATGAAGCACAGATGAGAAGGCGTAAGGCTGGGGTGCATGCAGCGAATGAGGGAGCAAATATAACCAATGTTGATTTACTAAGAAAGAAAATCTAGAGTTGTGTTGCTCGTTTGAACTCATGTAGTAAGGAATTCAGGCAGGTTAAAGACAGAAGCCTAGTATTTCTTTCAGTTCAGGAAAATTAAGAGATGAGCAGACAGTTATGACCATGTTGAACCTTTTGGTGACTCAAAAGCAAACATGGTCATCAATAGGGCTGTCATGTACCTCTCTAAGCTGAGCTGTTTGAAGAGTAAAAGCCCACAATGGATAGTTCCATTGGGACAAGAAGAATAAACAAGACCACACTGGGCAAACAAAATGTTTGGTCCTGCAGGTACAGAGATACCCTGAGAACTCAGAATAATTTTCGACAGTCTCAGAGAATACTCAGAAGACATAGAGACAAGATTCTGGAATCCTGAGAGACTATATTTGTGAGGTACCAAAGAAGAAAGTACAGAATGACAAGGGAAAAGGAGTTTAAAGCCAGACAGGTGACAGCTGCAAGCGGAAGTCAGCACAGGTCCACATTTGGCTGAGGGGTTGACCCTGGTTATGTTTATGTCCCCCATTGTGTTTCTGTCTATCAATCACTGCTGCCTCACCTAAGCAAGTGTTCCTTTAACCTTCACCTAATGTTCTGGAATGGGTATTTAAGGAGATCCTTCCCTTTATTTACATGTACTATGGCATTCATTTTTTTTCACTGAATCTTAAGTGGAAAAGAAAATGATCACAGAAGAGAAAACATAAAGAGAGCTCAGGGCTGGAGGGCTGGCTCAGTGTTAAGAGCTCTCACTGCTCTTGCAGAGGACAGGAGTTCAGATCCCTGTACCCATGTTGTGGCTCTAAACAGCCTGAAACTCCAGCTCTGGACAGATCTGAAGCCTCTGATCTCCATGAGCATGTGAACTCAAGTACACCTTCCGACATTTAGATACACTCATTTACACATAATTAAAATCATAGATTTCTATTTATCTTAAATGATATCTGGTTCTCTTGATTTGGTGCCTCCTAGATACCTCATCTGGCTTTCCCCTCTTCAAGCTTGTTATACAATTCCATGCAATGAGGGAAAACTTCGGTGATTTCTAATATCTAATTGTCTTTGCAGCCAAGACCTAAGTGAGAAGAATACAAGTCTTGGGTACCATACAAACCTTTGTGAACCTTCATTCTATCTCACCCATGCCATGGGAAAACAGAAGTGGTTACTACAGGTAAGAGAAAATGTTTCATACTCCTAAGGCTAAAAGCCCTGTAAACCCCAGACAATCCTATCACAGTGCAAGAATACGTTAAAGATGGCAACCGGAGAGACGTAGTCTGTCCAGAGGACTGACTAGAAATGACTTTGGGGATTCTGGAAAGAAAAGTCTTCAGAAGGCAGACATGAGGAAATAAGTTTGGGACTAGTTGCTGCAGAAGACAAAGTTGAAGCTAAAACTCAGATGCGCCTGTTAAAAACAAAACAAAAATCAGGAGGAGGCCCACCAGAATGGATGCTGAGAATTGCTAGTGTAGTCAGAGAAGAAAGGAGCATGGGGCAGTGTTAGAAGCCCTGGGAAGAGGGATTGTATTGGATACTAATAATATTAAACAAGGTAAGGGAACCACAGAAGGGTACGAGTGATAGGACGCCACAGACATGGCTACAGATAAGTTAGAAGTCTCGCCCACCCACAGAAAGACAAGTCACACAATCTCCCAATAGAAAATACTCTGGGAAACTGGCCATGGTGGCTTGTGTATCTAACCCCAGCATATGAGAGGCTAGGAATAGCAGACTGCTGTGAGCTGATAGTTAGTCTGGGCTACCCAGGCAGTTCCAGACCACAGTTCTGGCTACACAGGCAGGTCTATTGTAGAGACCTCCATATCTCAAACAAACCAACAAAGAAAACAAAAGGAATCAAAAGTGAAAAAGATAAATAGATAAATGAATAAGGACGGTTTGTTTGGGAACGTAAGCTTTTATCAGTAACAGAGGAGTCCAACTCCAATCTTCTCAGTTCTTTGGCAAGACCTTGACTTCTCAAAGTTCTCACAACGAAAGAGAGAGTTTCACTCAGAAGTTCTTTGATCTGCTTCCAGGAAACAAAGACTGGGCTTATGCCTGGTTCAGCCCTCTCTCTAGCAGCTGTTGTTAGACAGTAATGGCTAGGCGATCAAACTTAACCACAGGAAAACCAACCAGGACTGCAAAGAAGCAAGCACTGATGTGGAAAGTGAATTCTGCAGGAGCCATCTTTGAGAAATTAATTCAACCATTTTCCACACTTCATCTCTTCATGTATAGTGCACAGGGAGGGGCCAGAATGGTTGACCTCTGTCCCTTCAATCTCTAAAATCCCACCATTCTCCACTGTAATCTGTGCAGGTTCATGATGACATTTTCACATATACTTTGTTTTGTTGATCTTCAGTCCTCTCCCCCATTTTTTCCTTTTCTGAGGGCCCCCTCCCCTCTGATTCTTGTTTACTTTTTTTTTTTTTTTTTGATATGGTAAAATATCATGACCAAAAAAAAAAAACCAACTTGGGGAAGAAAGGGTTAATTTCAGCTAACAAGTTATAGTCTATTATGAAGGGAAGTCAGAGAAGGAACTCCAGACAGGGACCTGGAAACAGGAACTGAGGCAGAAGCTATGGGGGGCAGCTCTTGACCTTCTTGCTCTTCATGGCTTGCACAATGGGCTTTCTTTATACAGAACCACTTGCCAAGGGGTGGAGGTGAGAGGTAGGAGTAGGTCACTACCCACAGTGGGTGGTCCCTCCTTCATCAATTATTAATCAAGATAATGCCCTACACACATCCCACATGCTCACAGGCCAATCAGACCGAAGAAATTGCTCAATCAAGGTTCCTGCTTCTTAGCTGACTCTGATTCTTGTCAAGTTGTTAAAACTAACTATATTCTCATCTGGTATTTCCCCCTGGTGTTTGCAGGAACAAGTCCTAAATGAATATCCCAACACTCTTTCCAGGTGCATAGCCTCTACCCACGCTCGCTCGCATACAGATTACCAGTAAAATGCTAGGATCTGCATAAGAGAAAGAATGCACCGCATGTGTTTGTCTCTGAGTCTGAGTTTCTTGAGCAATACCTCCGGTTCATACAGACTCCATATGTGGCCGACTGACACCATTTTCAAGGATCTATTGTGGTTAGACTAGAGTGATTTACTACACACTGATAGTTGTAATTTATTGTTTCTGAAAACCTTAGCAAATTATTATAAATGGATAATCTGGGAAAGCTATCTAGGCCAGAACGGAAACATTGTTTTAGACAAGTGAGGCAGATATATTTCACAACGCTTTTGACTAGAAAGGAAGGATGTAGGGTGAAAGAGACTAATGAAATCAGGAAATCTGGGCTTCATTCCCAACCGCTATCTATTAAACCCTCTCGGGCTTAGATGTCCTAATCATGAAATAAAGAGGTCAAAATGGAAGATTAAATGCCCACTCCAGGGCTAAGAGAATTTACTACTTAAACAGCTTAGCAGACTGTGTTGTCAATCATTCCTTAAAGTCTCACATCAAAACATTGATCGCATGCTTTTAAAAATAAGAGGACGCAGAAGAGTCCTATTCTGAGAGAAAGAGGTCAGATTCCCATTACACAACCGTGAAGGAGAGCACTGTGCCTGTCAGGGTCTGAGGGATCAATTGAAATACCATCGTTACCATCATTAATGATCAAAACCCTGGGACTAAGAAGACTTCATATTCAAGAGGTTGTGAAGCAACAGCATTATCCTTCACTGAAGGCTAGCTCCCTGCAGAGGGTGGGGGAGGATGGGGGGGGGGTTCCTCTCACTGAGCAGAAGAGGTAGGGCAGGCAAATACCTTAGGCCAGAGACCTCTGCTTATTTTCTGTTTTGTTCCTAAGGCTAAGTGTATTCATAACCCACTTCTACTCATAAATCACAGAGATTTTATTTATTTCTTTCATTTATTGGTTTTGGAGATGGTTGTGATGTGAGCAACAGACTATCTTGT
This sequence comes from Arvicanthis niloticus, assembly GCF_011762505.2. Lineage (NCBI taxonomy): Eukaryota > Metazoa > Chordata > Mammalia > Rodentia > Muridae > Arvicanthis > Arvicanthis niloticus. The sequence goes on along the minus strand of NC_047672.1, from coordinate 43,451,032 downwards.
CACCAAGATTGCCAGTCTCTGAGCATCTGCAAGTTCAAACTTGAATGGCTTATGCTTCTCATTTTTGTTTCCTAAAATATTTTACACTGGATGCTCTTGTATTCCATTCCAGTGCTACCTACATATCAGTTCTTAGACTTTTCCTTCCCTTTGAGTTCAAGAGTAACAGGAAAGGGAATATAAGCTAAGAAGCCCTGAATAAATCATGCCTTTCTTTTCTCTCTCTCTTTAAAAATTGAATTGTGAAGTGCATGGTGTCTACAGTAGACCTACCAGTTCCAAACAGACATTTTGATGTGGAATGACTGAATCTTGTGCTTAATTCAAGGATAACGCAAATCACCATCTAGCTCACTGATCGATGCTTTTTCATTTACTCTTTCCTGCAAACTATTATCTCACCATTCAGCTCTACTCCTTTCCCATGTCTACTCTTCTTCTATCCTTAGTCATTTGTTTGTTGTCGTGTATGTGTGTCTGGAGGTGGTGGGGTGTGAATATGTGAGCATGCATGCTTGCCTGTGTGTGTGCACGTGAAGGCCAGAAAGTGATTTGGGAGGTATCTTCTGTTGCTCTCCACCCTACATTTTGAGGCAGAATCACACCTTGAGCACAACTCTGGTTTCATCTATCCTGACTGGCCAGCAGGCTCCACCCTCCACTCCCAGGATCTCCCTGTATCCACATTTTCGGTACTGGAGTTGCAAGAGCATGCGGCCATGCTCAGCTCTTATGTGGGTGCTATTTATCAAAGCTCAGTTCCTTGTGCTTGTGCAAAAGGCATTTTGCCCACTAACCCATCTTCAGCCCAGCCTTGAACATTTCTGTCTATACCTCTCATCATGACCCTTGTTCCCATCACCTTCCACCACTTGTGGTCCTCTCGGCTATCCAAGTGCTCCACATCCCAGGTGGTCCAAATACTATTCTTAAATAATTTAAACTGAAGAAACATTTAACCTTATTTTTCAAAAAATCCCCCACTGGCTGTATATTCAATGGTAATTTTATGTCAAGCTCCTTATTAAATGTTACTGAAGCCCCCCCCACCAGCAATGACCCCCCCCCCAGCATTATTTTATTCCTATTTTCCTTAGCTCGCTTACTCAGGGCCGCTAGCTACCTCCTCCCTACTTCTGTGTCTCTACTTTTACTTTTCTCTTTACCTAGATTGTTCTCTCCAGTAGTCTACAGGACTCTAAATAATTTCTACCTCATTGAGAATGAGCCGTTCCCAATGTGATTCTCCCCAAAGTCCCGTTTTTTAAAACACATAATCTCTGTTTTTCCATATCACGGATTGAGGTGTTGATCTTATGCCTGTCCGTCACCTTGAATGACAGCTCCCCCGTTTGTGTCTTTATTCTACACTTATAGCTTGAGAACTTCCTGCTGGTCTAAGAGCTAAGAACACATGTTCTCTGCAGACATTAGCATGCTTAGCTAATGTCTTAGCCATCAGGAGCATCCTAATAGCTTATTACTGGTCTACTGTTCCTAATAGAAAGAGCCTAAGAAAAGAGTCTACATTCTGATCCTCCCTCCCCGCAACTAGTATGAACTAATTCCATTAATTACCTCTCCTTCCTAACACAGGTGAAATAAAATATTTGGATTTACTCTTGTATGCCTTATAAATTAAATATTTTTAAAAATAAAAGAAATGAAAGTTTTCTTATGTCCCTGATGGTACATATCTTCTAGAGAGAAATGAGTGTCAGTTTGTATCAGCAGCTCATCACCTGCAAAGGTATTACTCCACTTCTGTTTACTCAGCCTAAATGCAACCGGATCAATTATGAATGACTATACCACTCATCACATTTACAACTGGGTGATGGGGCCAGCAGCTACCAGACACACCTTGAAACCTTTGGAAGCAGCAATGTGGGCAGCGGTCCAGCCTTCTTTGTCAGCGTGGTTAATGAGTTCTGCAGGAACCACAGGCTTAGATGGACCCGAAGGGCTCTCTCCTCCATTCAGGCTGAATAAGCCTGACTTGGGCTCTTCTGCCCTCAGAGAGTTTCCACGGGCAGGCACTCTATGGTACATCAGGAGCTTGAGGCTGTCCACATCACCAGTGTCCACGGCTGCGTGAATCGGTGTCCAGCCATCCTGAAAATACAGTGACCAGGCAGAAAAGGTTGAGAATAACACTAATTATGAGAACTGTGTTATTTTAAGTCCACCTCTTAAATTCTCTTGGTCATGAACCACTGCATCCGGGAATGGAGGCACTCTTGACTATTCCTGATGAATAGTCACGTTCTCTGACTTTTACTGGTGACACTAATTCCCACAACTGTGATTCATGTTTGCTGCTAAATAATCATTTTCACCTAACAGTTACCATCTGGAGTGAGCAGGTCCTGCCTACTCCTGAGTGTTAATGCTTGTCCAACCAGAATTTCAATTTAGTATTAAAAAAAAAAATGGAGTGAACTTTATCCTAATGAACTTTTAAAATCATATGCAATCATAATAATGGTATTAATTAGTAATGCACCAAAAAACACTTCAGCAAACCAGTTTTACTACCAGTGCAGTGGCCTAACTAGAATGATCTGAAAATTTCAATGCCAACGATTCTAGAAGGAAAGATTCTAGGTAAAAAGAAAAAGGTAGGAACATAGAAAAAACAAAGCCCAATAGGTTCTGGCTCACTGATATCTGTGGGCCTCTCCTTAGGAACTTCTGTGATTCTAATCAGTTCTCACTTAGAAAATGGTCCAACTAAAATCACCGAGACCATTTTCTAGAATGAACTGCTCTGCCCCAACCCCTTGCCCACTTAGCTGGTTTCTTGAGTAGTCACAAGCTCCAGGCAGTGGTCCTCAGTTCTGCAACCTCAGTACCCTCTGAGACTTTGTTAAAACTGTAGATCACCAAGCCTCCCTCCAGATAAAGTGAACCTGACCCTCTGATGGGGAAGGTCCACCAGCCTATCAGTCATGCCCAGCATAAAGGAATGCCTTTAAAATTGATAAGTCTGATCCTAGGAAATAATCCCTGTTCCCTTCATAGTCTCTCATTCTGACACACAGGTGAGTCTGCCTGCAACATAGAAACTCTTATTTGTCCTCAAAATTTTTTTTATCAAATAAATGATTTGTGTTGTGTTTTTCCGCCTTTATATTGTATCTTTAAGATCATTTTATATAGAATTCCATATTGTTATACTAAATATATTTCAATGAACTATAAAACTTTTTGTTTTTTAATTTTTTTTGGAGAGGGTGGAAAGGTCTCACTATGCACTCCTTGATAGCTAAGAACTTGATATAGTCCTTTTACCTCCCAAGTGCTGGAATTACAGGCATATAGTATCACAGTTCTGTTTTTTTTATTTATTTATTTATTTAAAAAAAAAAAAAAACACTATCATTTGATAATGTAAAAGCTAAGAAAATTAGCCAGTAAGTAGGAACCATCTCAATGTATACCAAGTATTGTGAGCTTTTCCTGAGCTGACCCTTGAGGACTTTTTTTCTCCTTCTGGGTTTCACAGCAGTAAAATTCAGTTGACCAAGAGGAGACCACAAAGGCATTTAATAGAGCAGGGTATGGTCTGCCTTGCAGTCAGGTAGAACAGATCCCTGCTTTCTTCTGCAGGGTAATAACCCTTACATAGGCCACAGAGAATAGGTGCTGATTAACTTCCTAATTTACAAATTTCAAACAGTCTTTCTAGGAAAGAACAAGACAAGACAAAAACCCTTCCACATTTCACTTTGTTTTGCTACCTTACCATTAAAAGGCATAAGACACAATTATTTCCCATGAAGTCACTTATCAATTATACAGTGTGTTTTCTGTATCGTCTAAACAATCTGTTCAGCCCAACAGAGCTAGCTTCAGGGCACTGATGTGTGTTCTCAACAGGATGTGATTTAACCTTCCATGTTGGACTACTTATTCAGCCTGATGATGCAAAATTCATTTATCTTCTAGCTATAAGATAGGATTTTGTAGTGAATGTACCCAAACACCAAGTATTTCTTGTATAAAATAAATAAAATAAAGAAATGTGAACTAAACTACTTTTTTCAGATTTTCTGAAAAAAAAAAAAAAAAAAAAAAAAAAAAAAGAGTATCTGGGGAGATGGTCAAATCCTCTAGGGGAACCAGGCATACAAGTGGTTTAGACATGCCTACAACCAAAACACCCATACATGTACATGAAGAACCTTAATTTTATTAAAGAATTAAAATTTAATAAAAACTTAAAAATAAATAAAAATCATTTGGGGATTTGTTTTGTTTTTAACAATAATTTACCATGGAAAATATTCATATCTGGCCGTGTTATCTTTGCTGATATTCATACTTAGTGATTGGTTCTTGTCAGAGAAATTATGTAATAGCATCAGAGAACAGTATCTGTTCAATGAATAAAAACTTACATATTTGTTGTCTTCTCTAATTCTGAAACGCTAAGAGTACCAAAATCCCCCTTTTTAGGTTTAGCCTCAGAATCTGAATGACTCATGAGGTAAAATGGGCGAGATGTTTAATTAGCAAGCCGGAGACTCAAATAGAGGTCACTTTCCAATTCAGGAGCCTTAAAGCTACAGCACAACTAATGAGTGGGTTTCCATGCGCAGTTGTCCTTCAGCGTTTGTGGGTGGCTAATTCTAAAGTTACATTGTGCCTTCTTCACCCTGGCCTCTGAATTCCTAGAGACGCACACATCCCTCATACAAAACACTGTAGCATTTACATAGTGCCTACATACATCCTTCCATACACTCAAGTCCTCTCCATTTTCCTTATAATGTTGTCTACAGTGCATATGCTACGTACCCATTAGTTATACTGCCTTCTATAGGGAATAATGACAAAGAATCTGCACCTGTCATATATAGACATCTATATTAAATATACACAAGTTTGTGGTTTTTGAACCTATATGCCTCGTTTTCAGACATAATATAAATCACATATGTCAGGGAGCACTCTCCCAAATGGGTACTTACTCTGGTTTTTACACTCCGGTCAGTGCCAGCTTCCAGCAGGAGTTTGATACATTCCTCATTTCCATTTTTACAGGCCAGGTACAGAGGTGTCTGTCCTCCAGCAGCAGAGTGATTAATGTTGGCACTGTATGCAATTAGTAATTCTATACATCTGTACGTAGAATTATGATTAGTTACATACAAATGAGGTGTCAGCTGAGAAGCGCTCCCCGACCAGATATTAAATCCAGGTAACATGCCTGAGTAAGCCTGCATATTGACATATATCAACTATTTTATTTAGACCTTATGAATGTTATTGCATTGCTATCACTCTCATATGACTAAAAAAAGACACTTTAGTCTCAAAATTTATGAAAACATAAAACTGTCCCTTTATAAATGTCCAAACCTAGCTCAGGATCCTTCTTACCAACTTTTACAGGAGTTGCCCCAGGAACGGGTTTGACTTCTTAGGTTAAGTGGTATAATCATGCTTGGTATACATATTATTTGTGATTCAAAATGGTTTTTGCCTTGACAAAAAAACATGAAGCTGCTGAATCATTCTGTGATTTTTTTTTTTATTCACTCAAGAAACTGATTATAAATAGCATAGACAGCCGGGCACCATGTGCCTCCTCTATAAAAAGGAACAGGGGGATGGGAAATGGGCTGCCTTGGGAGAAAGATGGAAGAGGCAGTCTCTTTGGGTGGTAGCTGGCTTCTGAGGACACAGCTACACAGAAACAGACTCAAGAAGAAAAGGAGGTAATGCCCAGACTGTGACTTTGTGACTAGTTCAACACAGAGATAGAATTTGAACAAACTGAAGGATCTGCCTTTAGGGAGGTTTATTTTCTTTCAGTATTTGGCTTACATATATATTTTTTTAAGTAACGCACTGACATATTTGTATAGCACATTCTTTAAATTTACTAATTACTGAATTTCCATAGGGTTCCTCCTTCCAAAGCTATCCATGCTTCAGTTCTGTGACAGTTACATCCTCCAAGAAAGATGCTTACAGATGGCCTGGAAATATGAAAGTGACGAAGGCTGAAACACAAGCCAGGAGGAGAGATCTTTTCAGTGGGACACAGAATATAACCAGAAGGTAACAACAGCAAAAGTAGCTGCTGTGGTTTCCAAGACTGAAGCCAGGCTGCTGTGGCGCAGGACAGACACACAAGAGAAATGACACTAGACACTGAAGGCCGCCTTCGGAATACTGGAGAACACACTTATAATTAACAACACTGATGCGAACTTTAAAAAGCTTTATTTTAAGAATTGCATAGTTTGAGCTGAGGAAGTAGCTCAGCTGTTGAAGGCTAAGACTTATAACCAAAATGCCATGGATTCTGTAATTTGTTGAAGAATAGTTCTCTCTGGACAGATGGATCTTAAAGGTGGCAACAATACATATTCCTCACAACCTGCCAGCTCAGCACGGGAAGGACAGCAATTTGGCTATATTCTATTATTAAAATGTGACTTTTAGTTTTAGAAAGAAATATCTGTACTTAATGACTTGGAAGCTCCTTTTAGAACTCATTGTTAAAGTTATGTGCATATTAATTGATAGGTTCCCTTTGGACTCGAACTACTTTCAGTTTGCAAAAGCCTTGCTTTGATTTTTCTCTTAATTATAAATAAAGAAACATGAGTATTTGGGACTATCAACTTACCTTATCATAGAATAATAGGATTATAATAAACAATATAATTCTATGTTCTACTTTTAATGTTAGCACTAACAAAAGCTTTTATAGACAAGAGAAAACAAAGCTCTCAGCCTTCCTTACTTTGTTCTCCACTGCTAATGTTGACCTTTTCCAGAAGCAAGTTCACTGATGTATTGTTCAGACTATATACATCTATATACAGACTATATACAGACTAGACACATACACACTTCTTTTGATACAGCACTTAACTATTAGTATGAAGAACAAATCTAAGGTCCTGCTTTGCATTTGAACAGTCAAATATGTTCAGTGGATTTGTCAATGAATATTAACCACTCATTTACATACTTAGCAGGAGTGAAATCTGTGCCAAATATAAAAAAAGGGGGTCACTTTCATAGGAAAAAGAAGAATGAAGAGCATCACTTACTCAAAATGTCCCTGAGCAGCTGCGACGCACAAGGGTGTGAAGCCATTTTTATCAGCAGCGTCGACTTGGGCTTCTGCATTCAGCAGCAATCGCACACAGTCTACAGGATTTTAACAGAAAGCCACTTTAATTCAGTGCAGTGATGAGCCAGGCTCCCTATAAACTGTGCAGAGATCTAACAGCAAAGGCTGACCTGACACTTCTGTCCTGCTGGATGTGGCATGCCAAAGACTTTCTCATGGACAGCCATCTCTTTCCCTGAAGACAGATTATCTCCAAAGCCACCAAGACATGGTTTTAAAAAATGTTTCAAGGGGAGTTGTTGATGAGTAAAAAAGGAATACCACATACAAGAAAAATACTTGGCTAGATTCTTAGCCAGAGTTTCTTCAAAATAATGTTTTGGGGTAGAGAATCAGATCTACTTACCAAATTGCATTTATACAGTTATACCCTTACCGCATGATGGATGCTAATTTAATCATCAAAGCACTTCTATGTGGGCCATCCTACACTTGGCTACTTGAAGATCAAGGAAAGCCCACAGAAAGCCACCTGGGACACAAACATCACTAACAGGGAAGTATCATAAGTAATAGTGCATGATCTAAATTTAATCTCTCTACAGGAAGAAAATTCCCCCAGTGCTTCTGAATTCCGAAATGCTTTAAAACTACTGAGTCTCCTTAGCTCTGGAGAGCACTGCATCTATCTGGCCAGCGAGGAAGAAGTTCACGTTGCACATTCCCTAGTAACTTAGAACGTGTAGTCAAGTCGTCTCTTTCTCTGGGGTGCCACACGTTTTAGTATATTTAACTGCAAGATTTGCATTTTAAAGAGTAAAAAAAAAAATCTTACTCTTCAGTGACAGATCATTTATAGTAAGTTTTCAGTTCTCAAAAAAAAAAATAATCTAAAGAACTATAAATGTTTACAAGGCCACTCTTCCTAACTGGTAAAAACCTCTCTATGGCAGGCACTCAACACGTAAGCCTAACAGTCTGGAAGATCTGCTTCTCCCATAGCAGGTATTCCTACCAAAGGAATCAGGGTCACACGGTCCTGACAAGAGTGAGCTCAGATGGACAGTTTGATTCGCATGTGTGTTTAAGAATATCCCTATATAAACAATAAATTTTGTTGTGCATCTGAGAAAATCGACTTTGCCACTGGCTCTACATTTTACCATTAGGAACTGCATAATTGGGTTCTTAAATATTCATTAGACTTTAAAAAAATTCCCTGTTCTCTTCCCCCCACCCCAACCCACCCCCAGAAAAGAAAGAAAAAGAACTCCAAGTGGACCTTTAGCTCAGAACAGTGATTTAATTGCCTTTGGTTTTCCATCCTTCTGCCAGGTGTATTAAGGTAAGGCATTGTTGGTTTGGTTTGGTTTGGTTTGGTTTGGTTTGGTTTGGTTTGGTTTGGTTTGGTTTGGTTTCGATTCGTTTCCTTTCCTTTGCTTTGCTTTGCTTTGCTTTTTTTTTTTTTTTTACCTGTATGTCCATTCTTAGCAGCAGAATACAAGGCAGAATGGCCATCTTCACAGGAGTAATTTATGTCCAGTCCTTCTTCATTAAGCAGCATTGATAATAAAGTGACATTTCCCTGGGCAGCAGCTTGCTGAAGAAGGGTGGGCCTGCCAGCCAGGGGGGCAGGACCACCACTCATTAGCAAAGGGGTTAGGGAGGGTGACCAGCCTGTAGGTTAAAGTGACCCTAGTTAGAGAACAGGAAGAAAAGACAGATACTTCCATTCCTTTTTGAATCACACACACACACAGAGACATGAACATGTGTCCCTAGAAGATTACATGGTTTCTAACATTATCAATCTGTTAATACTTTCTTAGCACAAACTCATACTGTTATCTTTAGACTTCTTATCTGGTGCTAATTAAATTAACCTTAATGGGGGCATGTTATTTTTAGTCGTCAGTTTGGCACAAAAAAAGAGTTAAAGAAATAATTGGATTTAGGAGACCAAGACTGCTACCACACTTCACAAACTTAAATTTCGATTTAGAATTTAAAATCATTTTGAATCCTAAAATTATGTAAAGGCTACCTCAATTTCAATACTGAAATGGCAGTGTAAATAAAGTAGGTGTAAGATATCACCATAGCTTCAACGAGTTTCTTCAACAATGTTTCTAAGATAATTATTTTACATAAACCAAGAAATGGGCATTACTCTATCAAAGAGTTTGTTCTACTTCTTGCATTTCCATATTTGAGAAACAAATAATGGGTGATGGGTGTTAAAAGCTAACAGAAATTTTATATATATATGGCCATATTGTATGACAGTTCAATAACAGTTTTGCAAACTAACATCTCTTGCCATCTTCATGGCAGGACTAACAAACTTTTAAAATTGGCCAACAAAGCAGAGTGCTCTACCATACAGCTTTACAATGATTGTAAGCGTTATCGTGGTTAGATAGTTCTCATCAGTATTTAGCGGCTTTAGAAGAGAATCTGTTAAGAGTGTGAAGTCGGCTGCATATAGCCTGGAAAAGTTTGTGAATCCTTCCTTGATCAAAAGGCTGTAAAAACAGTAAAGTACAAATGTTTATTTAATTGGTAGTTGTGTCCTTTCGACTTGAATACAATGAGCAAGACCCAATACTTTTAAGCAGTGCTGTATATAACTACACATATATACTCTTCAGGCAGACTTTCCATGGGTATATGTAACATTCCCTTTAGCAAGATGTAGTAGGTATGCTTTTCCTTCCCTCTACAGAGGTATTAGTTACACTAATATGAATGTAATATTCATTTCTTATGACTAATCACAAAGTTTTGGCCTTAGTTGCACCAGGATACATTTAAAGTATGTATCTATCAAAGAAGCTTCTCAGAATATTAAAAATTCTTTATAAAAATTAATCAGAGAGAGGCCATTTATGCAAATAGAAATCCATGGAACATTGAAATTTCAAAATTAGATCTTTATAGCCAATAGTTTGAATCCATGGATTATCTATTGTTTTATCGTATCAGGAGAGCAATGATAGACAATTAAAATGTTTATAAAATTCAATCTTTCTCAAATCTTTATAATATTTCCCCATCCATATCGATTAGGTCTTCTTAGAAAAGTAGTATTTTTACTTCATACTTACAAGAAGGTTCCTCTCTGGTACATTTTACCTTTTGTATTTTCTTAAAAACAAACAAACAAAAAAAAACAGGCCCACAAAAATTAAATCAGTACTTATTAGAAATGGATGATAGACAGAAAATCATAAACACCAAGGTAGGACACCTTGACTGTAAAGCAAACACAAGCAACAGGGAAGCATCAACACTACCGTCCCCAGCAGAACAGGGAGGGGGGTCTGCTTCATGCTATCAACAGGCACGCGTACACGCAAGCACACAAACATGTACACGTGTACTCAGGCATGCACACACACACACAAACACACACACACGCGCGCGCACACACACACACACACACTCTTTCATCTCTTTATATCTCATTCAAGGAATCTTGGCTCTTGATATTCTTCCATGAATACCAATGTGTACATACTAAAGTTTGCTCTTATTTTTTTTAAACCACAGTTCTAGGCTTTGGGGGAGACAATACAAATACATATTTCCAATTGTTTTCTATGGAAATATTCAATTATGGATATAATCTTCTGGAAGACCCCATTCATGTGAAAGGTAAAAGGCCTTATTCAAAAATGTTCCTAATCATTAGGCCATGAAGTGTTGTCATTTCCCCAGTCAGACTCAAAGGAAGCAGTATCAGTTTCCTTGGAGGACTTAAAAAAAAATGTTTAAGTCTTCACAAAAGAAAATGTTTTGTAAATATTGTAAACTTTAAGCTCTTACATTTTAAACAAATGTTATATTTCTACTATAATTTCCAATTTTCTCCCAACACAATTTATTTTAATAAATCCTGTTACAAATATGGGGGGAAAAAAGACCTCATCACAACACTAGTATTCATCTGAAATTCTCAACCACCAGAGAAGTCTTAATATGTGATTAACTGCGTTAGTGAAGGACAGAATAAACCTGAATCCATACAGCTACTCTACAGATGTTAGAAAGTCATTCAGCTACACAGCACTGTAGGCAAACATTAGTAAAGGTGAGGTTTTGCATAGCAGGCCACGAAACAGTGGGGACATGCAATGGCAGAGGAAGAGGAGCTGAGAACAGCTTCTGGCACCAGCTTCAGAGGGTGGAGAGGGTTAAGGTCACAGCCCAGACCATTCTTATTTTGCGTTTTAGCATTCAAGCCAATCATACATGAGTATACTTTAGAAAATATATTTAAGGAAGGAAAAAAAGTCTGAACCAAATGAAATGAAATTTATAAAAGAAATAATAGCAAGAAGAAAAACAACCACAGGAAGGAAGGAAGGAAGGAAGGAAGAAAAGAGGAGAGAGAGAGAGAAAGAGAGAGAGAAAGAGAAATGTTCAAGCATTGTTTGGAGTGATTCCTGCTTTAACCTTCTCCATGTAACCATTGGAATATATATGTTCATTTGACAAGTTGGTAAGAATTTCTTATTCATTTAGAATTTAAAATGTTATTTTATAAGTTCATGATTTGCTCTGAAGTCGCCTCTAGTTAGTGTGCTTTACAACCCATTAAAAAGAGACCCCTCTGCCACTCCAGCTTCCTTCTGGAATTTCACCTCACTGTTATAGACAGAAGGTGGCAGGGACACAGGCATCTCAAGAGAAAGATCCTGAGATCCAGGGCGAGGAGGAATAAAGAGTCTCCATCATGAGGATAAGTCAGAGCATCCTTCTGCTGGAAAAATAGTCTTAATTTTGGGTTCAAGAGTTTACATTGTAGATGACAAAGCTAATTGCTTACAAATAATTTCTCTCCAGGATTATAACTACAAAAGGGCATAAATGAACTAATTTTGCCGTTTGAATGCTTGCTCACATGATCAAAGAAATGGGAACCAATCTCTGCCAGACATCTGGCAGGTACACTGTCCTTGGCTTTGTTCCTGAGCAACTACAATGGTGCCAGTGGAAAGTTAATGACCTCCTATATGCTTATGACCTGAAGAGGAACAAGCTCACTCAGGCACAGCCAGGTTAAGGAGCAGGATGTAGGGAGCTCTGGTGCTTCCTAGCTGAAGTGGGTGCTGCTGTGGCAAAGACTGCAGTGGAGCACAGTAGTGGAGCACTTGCCTGGCATGCATTAGGCTCTGCATAGGATCCCCAGCACCACCAAAATACTCTTTTCAAAAAGAACTGGAACAAACTAAATGCAATGCAGGTGAAACACTAATTTGGGAAGCTTAGGGTGGCCTGCACCTGCAACTGAGTTCTGTAATTATACAAGCATGCTTCACGCTAACGCTTGTGCCTTCAGAGTACATAAAGAGATGCCTGCCAAACACCTGCTAAGGGACTAAGACCCCCCTGGTGCCACCCTTCTGCCCTGAAGATTCACACTTTATAATCAGTCAGACAGAAGTCTGCTATTCCACTGAAGGGCATCCTACAGTTCTGAAAACACTATGGCCAAACTAGAAAATTGAAAAGCAGACAAGGAACCGACTTGACATATCTTCAGTGGCTACTGTTTCATCCAAATCTCCTATTCACTTCTCCTTGGTACCTCAGAGATAAGTAAAGGTAATTTTTTTTTAAGAGTCCTGGCTTCTTTTATCCAGAATTCCACTGAATACAAACAGTTGTTTGGGCAAATATTTAACTGATTGGAAGTTAGTCATCTTTAAAACTTAACTTCTCTCCAGTCACACATGCTTGCTTTAGAGCTTCTCTGTTGATTACTAAAGGGTGTGTGCCACTGGACTTGAAATCATAGTGCCTACCGAGGCAGCGGCTGGCAGAGCCTCAAGGTATCAAAAAACAGATGGCTTTGTACTTAAAAACAGAACCAGTTGACAGCATTCCTTTGCCCTGGGAAATGTTGCCTACATACAGTCTGTACAGTTACAGGAGAGCATTGTCATGGCTCCAAATGACTCTGGAGCCACTGCTTTCCAGAAGACTATAGGTTTCAAGTTCCGTGTTTGGATTGTTCTGGATGGTACCAAATGCCTCTCTCCTTAGGGCAGGTTTAACTAGTGGGAAAGCCAACAAAATTCCAAGCAATACCAAGACCTATCAAACATAATAGAACTATTTTAGAGAGAAAACTAGGGAGCTTCCCATGCCTATCTATACCATCACAAAACGACAGTAAGATCATTTCTAAAGCAAGTTCTCAAACATGCTGTAAGCAACACCGCCACCCCAGGTGGGGATTAGTCATGCTGTCACGGGTTCAGTGCCATGTCTTGATATGTTACAGTCTCCAAGTCTCCCTCCAGCCACCCTCTCTCTGAGCACTATAAACTCCAACTTAAGGAAGAAAATACTTGCTCATGATGAAAGGAATCAGCAAAAACAGGTATATACAATGGGGCCTCATCTCTAACACCAATCTATTAACTCCAAAGTGCATGCTGTTTCTGATTCTCAGCTTTGCCCTCGAAAATAAAAACAACCTCCCCTAATGCTGAACCTCAACAGAACAGCTTGGAATTAGAGGCATGCAGTCTGGCAATCTGAAGCACTTAGCTCCTTCACTGGCTTCAGAACTGTAGTTTGTGCTCCATGCTTTAAGTTTTAAATGTGATGCTACTAAAATTTCCCTTTCATGTTTAAATCTCTGCTCTTCAGAGCCAATAGAGTCTGCCAATCCCAAATGTCTGAGGAGAGCAGCACTGGCTGTCTCAACAGAGCTCTGACCCTAAGCATGAATCTACTTTAGCCATGATAATAGAAAAGCAATGCTTCCATAACTATAGACAACAACAACAACATCTAGTTCTTTGTGGAACTCCCAGACTGAGCGACATCAGAATGCACTCATGCAATGGGAACTGTCATATCCCATGCGGCGTGGAAGCCATCTGGGCTCAAGTGTCGGACAACAATACCTTATCCAAAGAGGTACATGCCATTCAAACTAAACCAAGTTTGTAACTGAGATTTATGAATATTCACATTCTTTTGTTGAGGGTAAAAAAGGGATGTTCATACCAAACTGATAGGAGCCTTCAGAATCTATTAATTACAGAATCAACCCCATCAATCCAGAGTTAATCCAGAGTTGTACAAAGAGGGACTTGGAAGGATTTTTTTTCTTATGCCATCCTAAAAGGACCAAATTGAAAGCACACTGAGGATGAGCCATTAATATTGAGGTCTTGAGAGATAAATATTTCATAAGAAGGGATACTCTTTCCTCCCCTGAAAATGTTTCAGTCTCTCTAAATTAATGGTCTCTGTGGACTTCAAACCACTACTATTTTCAGGTTATTTTCAAGAAAAGCACTTAGAATGATGTAACCACAATTCACAGAGCAAGATGAATCACCATCACCCCATAGCCTTAAAGAAAATTACAAAAAAAAATTAACAAAACGAAAGAGAGAGAAAGATACATATATATATATATATATATATATATATATATATAGAGATATATACGTATGTATATATATATATATATATATAGAGAGAGAGAGAGAGAGAGAGAGAGAGAAGAAATGAGAAAGTGGGCAATGAGAGTATTAAAAATATTTCAAGACAGTATGAAAGGAATTGAAACAGGTCAGAGAATAGGCCACATTCTTTATAAAAGGGTATAAGTTTTTAATCCCTTTACCTGATGCTGTTACCAAGAGGCTGTCTGAGGCACCGGGGCTACGGGATGAGGCACTAACAGGGTTTATGGAAGAGCAAAAGGCAACGGTGGCGGGAATGACAAGGGAGCTGTCTGAACATGCGGGTTGGTTCAGTCCAGGGGTTTCAGCAGGCCAGGCACCCACCTGAGACGTGGCCAGGGCCGAAACGGGACAGCCTGCAGGTGCCACAGTTAAATCTATGGATGGTTTTGGTGGCAGCTGAGGGGAGGATGACTTAGGGACGTTCTCCTCACTTACTACCTTGGCCCCTTGTGGCAAAGAGGAGGGAGGTGAAGCCACAATTTTGTTATCAACTTTGGCCCCTGCATTGGAGGCCCTCAGTTGGGGGTGTGGTGGAGAAGGAGTTTGGGAGAGCCCTGGCTTTTTGGGAGGGATAGGAGGAGGATTTCCTCTGTCAACTCGTGCTGCCCCAGGAGTCTTTAAACCGGTTCGACCAACTGGAGGGCAGGTGCCAGTATCCCCTCCTGGAGATGCTCCAAGCCTTGAAGAAGCACCTGCTTGAGGGCTGGTAAATCTGGACAGCGCTTGGGTCACAGTATTCCGAGCTAGCTGCTTGGCTACTAGGTTGTCACGACTCGTAGGAGAAACATCTCTTGAAGGAGGACTTGGAGTGTTATTTCCATTCTGGTCTGGGTCATTTGCATTGCCCTGAAATCTAAATCTAGCTGCTTGGATGCGTGGGTTGAGACCTGGATGAGTGTTGGCACACGGTGAATGTAAACTGTGCACAGGGGGGGCTTGTGAGTGGTTCTGGGGTGCTGTGCCTGGTGTCTGAGCAGTGGCAGGGGCAGTGCTACTAGGAGTTGAGGGTGTGCTATTTGATACATCAGGGACATTGCCTGTGCTTGGTCCATTTTCTTCAATTCTGTTTGCATTTGATGGTAGGGCAGTGGGTGGAGAGGGACCCAAGTCACTGTGGGAAGCCTGCCTATCAATACCTGGTCTAATCAGCAGGGCACTGGGGCCCACATTCCCTTTTGTGTTTGTGGGAACTAGGGGGCTCCCTGTGGAAGGCTTTATGGGTACAGTCAAAGGCAACTTCTTCACAGGGTCAGTGCTTTCTGTCACTGCATCTGTCTGGCAAGTGACAGACCTTGTCACAGGCCCTTCTGTTGCCACAGATATGGAAGCCAGGCGCTTATCTTTTGTCTTCCGTGGGAGGGAGAGGCCAGGCTTGCCATCATTTCCCTTCTTCATTTGCTCCATCATTTTCTTCATCTTGTCTATCTCCTCTTTAAGGTCAGTGGTGTGTGCTTCTTCTCGGTTCAGCTTGGCACGCAACTGCTCCCGTTCCGTGTCAAACTCGGAGAGCTGTTTCTCCAGCTGAGCTTCCATCCCAGCGCTTTTCTGTTTCTCCGCGGAGAGCTGGTCTTCTAACTCACTTGTCCTTTTCTTTTCCTCCTCCAGTTTCGCCATGACTTCCTCCAACTTCTGAGCCTCCTCTATGACTTTGCCCGAGAGCTGCTTACACTCCTTCACCAGCATCAGGACCACATGCTTGTTCTTGCCCCTTTCTTCCTCCAGGTGGGCAGTCAGCTTCTTGTGCTCCTGTTCAAGGGCCTGGAGCTGGAGCTTTTCCATCTCCAACTGGAAGATATTGAAAGGGAAGTCTGAATTAATAGATGGAATATTCTTTGTATCATAGAAGGGTTTTTTTTTTATTAATTTCTGAACAATGGCATAATTTGGGTTAACAAAAGTGCCAGAGTTTGTTATGATTTTTTTAAAAGGTAATATTTAAAGACCCATTAAAATGAGAAAATTGACAAAGGGTTTTCTGCAAAATATCTACATTAAGAAAAAAAGGGAATTGTTTTAATCTATTAAATTTAACTACAGTGCAGAAGAACAGTAATAGGATGTTTCAAGTCACAGCACAGAGTTCAAAAAGAGCTGCTTTGATGAGTACAGACCAGTGAGAGACTTGGTGATATGTAATAAAGGTTCAATGGCTGCAAATTATTAACTGATCTTTGAGACACTCAATCAGGATTTAAATCCCAAGCCCCATAGTTGCTAATGGTATTATATAGCTAAATCACTTAAACCGCTTTAAACGTCTTTTGATGGGCTAGAAGTCATATACAATAACATGCAAAGGAATTTTTAGAATACAAGTATAACAGATTATTTTATTAGATCTATAGTCAACGCTAGTGAACCTGAAGCCTCACCCTGCCATTTATTTGGATGCTGCTTTCAAATTTAGTTACCTTGGCTTCCATGAACTTGGTCCTTCCTCTTGCCTCAGGGTCTTCATCCCTGTTGTCCTACCTGCCTAGAATTTCATCAGATGCCTTAAGGATGCCTTCCTTCACAAAGAATCCTATGCACTTCACAGAAGTAACCAGCAAGCAAACCCTCCAGTATGCCTGCTCATCAAAATGCCTATGTGTGGGGTTGTACCTGCTTTTCTGTAGCCAAAAGGTACTGGCTATTCATGAAGCCATGGTACTTAACTTGGTGCTACTCAGAGGAAAAAAAAAAAAAAAAAAAAAAAAAAAAAAAAAAATTTACCAAATGATCAACACGGAGACTAAACTTATAAAACCTTTGTCCCCAGACATAAAAGGGAGAGCACTGAACCCAGGACTGTATGCATGATAAAAGTACCTACCCTATCACTGAGCAATATCCTAAACCTGAGGTAAGAGTCTGTCATATTCACAAAAGCACCCAGCAGCAGAAAAGCATGCCTCCGCTTTTTCCTTCTGGCTTCTGTTCACTTGTCACTTTTATAGTGAGGCCTGCTGTGCCAGCTATCTTTATGTCAACTTGACACAAGCCAGAGTCATCTGAGAAGAGAGAACCAGAGTTGAGAAAGTATCCCCACCAGACTGGCCTGCGGCCCGTGGAGCATATTTTCTTGATAGATGATTGATGTTGGAGGACCCAGCTTAATGTGGGCTCATGGCACTGAGCAAGACAAGAGGAGCAAGTCGGTAAGCAGCACTCTCCATGGCCACAGCATCAATCTCTACCTTCAGGTTCCTGCCTTGTGTTCCTGCACTGATCTCTTTAGATGAATGTGTAAGCAACATAAACTCTTTCCTTTCCAAATTGCTTTTTGGTCATGATGTTGCATCTCAGCAGAGTAAATCCCTAGAACTAAAACACCTGCCTTTTCTGCCAGAGCAAAGCCATCTCCTTTCCTGTGTTCCCATGTCTTCATTACTTTTGTTTAGTGATGAAAACCTGCCTTCTTAAGAATGTAACCTCATGAAGGCAAAGACAGAATCACTTGCGATGTCCCACAAACCTATAATAAATAGGCTGACACATGGTAGTGCTTAATAAAGATTGAATGAATGAATGATATTAGCACTGCTGCTCTATAATAAACTTCCTAAAACAAACAACCCTTTTTGGTACATGAGCAACATTTATAACTGCATTTTAATTTATTGCTATTTATTATACAAAATAATGAGCTCATGTTATGTCTGTATATGCATAGATAATATGTTTTAATCGAATTCAACGCCCATTATCTACTTTTGTACCTCCCCCGACATTAGTTCCCTTCTTCCTCCTAAATAGTTCTTGTCATGATTACTCTTTGTTGTTGATTTGGCTACATTTAGAATCAGCCAGGTGGTGTACCACCAGGCATGTTTATGAACGTGTTTGTAGAAAGAAAAGCTCACCTTGAATGCAGGCAGCTCCATGCCCTGGACTGAGGTCCTGGACTTAACACAGCAAGGAAAGGTGGAAGCCAGCTGACCCAGAAGACAGTATGACCAATTGTCTTGCTCTCTTGCCACCATGCCTTCTAGGACATGACAGTGTCCCCTCAAACCGTGAACCTAAATGCATCCTTCCTCCCTCAAGTTTCTTGTCAAGTATTTTGTTACAGAAATGAGAGAAAAATGAATAACTCTTCTTTTCCATGTAATTTTATGTAAGTTTTAGAAATCCAGATTCTGCAGGAGTGAGAGCGTGTAAGGCTTATCTTTCTGCATCTAGCTTATTTAGTCTGACATCATGATCTTTAATTCAATCGATTTTATTACAAATGACATCATTCCATTCTCCTAAGGCTAGACAATACTATGTACACATGTCCTTATCTGTTCATTTGTTAATGGGCATCTAGGCCGATTTGATGTCTTAGCTGTTCTGAGTAATACTGTGGTAACTGGAGAATTCCAGTTCCTGTATGCCACCTTAGATTCCTTCAGGAATCGTATGTTCAGGAGTAGTAGTTAGTTGCATTATTCTCTTAAATCCTACAGATTGTTTATTTTCTACCAGGAAGCACGTGTCACGAGACTAGGAAAGACTAAGGCACACCTTGAACTGGAATGCAGCAATCAGGTTGGCACTCCTAGGTCACTTGTCCAACTTACGACTATTCCTCTGGTGGTCCACAAGGGGCTTCATGGCTTATAGAGGTTAGAGTGGATTTAGTGGTTTAGAGATGAAGAAAGAGCATTTCATCTCTTCTAGATGCTAAAACACAAATACAGGGATGTAACTTACTGCATTTTGTATTCAGAGGTCTTGTGAGCTTTTACCACTTGAAGATCTGTGGCAATACTGCATCAATCAACATTATTATGGGAATCATTTCTTCCTCCCCCAGTAGCTCCAATAATAACAATTTCAAGTTATGGACATTGTTTTGTTTTGTTTTTTAGATACAATGCAACTTATAGACTACAGTAAAGCATAAAAAGACTTGCATTCATTGGAAAAATCAAAAAAGGCTTCGATTAGTACAATATTATCCATAGTTTAGTGGTTCAGACAAAAACTTTCATTGTATTCTCAGTAAAGCTAAACTTGCTCAAGTCAAATTTTGGCATCTATGGCAGAGGAAGGCAATGTTCTCAGGACTGACAACTGTAGGCAGCCCTACTGTGGCCCTGCTGAGAGAATCTATGACTCCAATGTTCTGACAGTGTCATGAACCCAAAAGTAGAAAATGGCTTACTGCTCAACCAGAGGTCATAGGTATCGTTTAAGTTTGTTGTTTTGCATATGTGTGTATGTGTATATGTGTGTACATTTACATGGGTGTGTGCATGTATTTTGAGGGGTACAGAGGTCATCTTCAACCATTCTCTACCTTAGTTTTTGAAACAGAATCACTCATTAAACCCAGAGCTCACTGATTTGGTCAGACTGACTAGTCAATGAGGTCCAGGGATTTATTTCCCTATTGCTGGAATTAGAGATATATTGCTGACATCACATGGGTACTGTGAAGCAAACTCAGTTCCTCATGCTTGCCCAGCAAGAACTTTACTGAGCCATGTCCTCAGCTCAAAGCATCACTGACTGATACTGAAGTGCTTTGTGCATTAAAAAGCAGTTTCTTAACAGTCCCAGTTAAGGAATGAGTCTCAAACTAGAGATTGATTATACAGTTAATTATTAAGAATAATGCATACCCTAAGATGGATGGCACAGACCTGAATCCCAACTACTCTAAAGGCTGAGGCAGGAGGAATTTAATTTCATGGTCTCACAGGTCAACTTAGCCAGACCCAGCCTCAAAACATAAGGGAAGAAAAGAGGACTAGGTATATAGTGATGGTAGAGAATTGGGCGAAGACCCAAGGTTACATTCCTCACTGTCCAGAAGAAAACAGAAAGAACAACAGCGTGCTCTATGGTGCTGTGCAAAATGTTGGAGGTGGCAATTAAGTGGACTAGGTACAATCTGAGGTATAATGCATAGTATGTTGATGTGTGTATTTATTCACTCTCAGAAGATTTGAGTTGTTCAGAAGATTTGAGTTGTTCTCGGCTAAAGCATATTTAAATTGTGTGAAATGCACAAAATAATAGATTGCCACCAGAAGGCACAAAGAAATATTAAGGGAATATAGAAAATCTGCCTGGGGGCACTGAGTTATAATCTTGGCAGGGAAACTTGGCAGGGAAAGGCAGGAGGATTGGGAATTTAAGGTGAGCCTCAGCTATACCCACAGAAGAATTTGGAGCCAGCCTGGGCTACAAGAGACTATGTTTTAAAATCAAACAAGCAAAAAAAGAGAAAACAACAACAACAAAAAAAAACAGACAAAAATAAATAAATAGGAAAATCAAGCACAGTAGGGACTGGTGGTGTGGTTCAGTAGTAGAGTACTTACTTATTAAACAGGACAAAAAGCCTAGGGTCCAGTACTAGCACCACTCTGAGAAGAATCAATACCCTCCATGCTAATGTCAGTAAAAAATTCTTATGATAGTGTTAGGAAAAAAGATGAGCTAGGTCAGTTTACATTCTTAAAATATGAGTCTTCTAATCCATCTCTGATGGTCAAAGGGAAATGTTGAAGTATTTTAAAGGTTAAATGTGGTAGAAACGACAGGGAGGGTTAGAAGGGAGGGAGGGGGTGGGTGTAATCAAAACACATTGCATAGATCTATAAAAATTCTGGGAGGAAAAAAAATATTACCTCTACTTCCAGCAAACAGCTAACTAAAGGGTAACTTAAGTGATTTCCCTGAGCAGGGCTAGAACCGTGAAGCCCACTAAGGGCTTGGCTTGCTCCACTGAAGGTGGCTCTTCTCTGGAGACTGCACATCCCAACTACGGTGTTTCTTCACTCTGGGTGAACTCATACGGCTTTCACCTTCTACTTTACTATCAAATCTGAGAAACCTCTAAATGAACATATATACAACTAATATCTGACATTTATCCCCCAAACTCCACTACTATAAAAGTACCCACAAGTCTTTTATAATTGCTCTTCCATCAGTAGCGCCTCTAGGCAGCAGGACAGCAACTCAACAGACCCCCGAGCCCATGAGGTCCACTCTTCCCTGTGTTTTTGGCTTCCATTACCATGCACTACAGCAGATATTTCATATCTTAGCTTCTGTTGATGAGATGTTACCAAGGACTCCTCAAAGGACTCTTGATATATCTTCACAGATTCCTTTATCAAGAAAATTCACTCCCAGAGAGAATGGTTTCCATCTGCCCAACACTAGACTTCAGTAATTAACTTGATTCTTTGCAGTCATCTCTTGGACTTGTGCCATTACTTATCATTCCCACCCCCCCCCACAAATATCAAACATCTGCTCTGTAAATCTTCCCATTGGTACAGAACACGAGCCTTGTGTGTGTTGCAGAGGTGAGATGATAGAGTGCCAAGTTTGATCCCAAGATTCTTACTTGGGTGGCCCTTTTTTTGCATGATAGGGCAACACAGAATGCATATAGTAAACAGGACTCACAGGAGGGCAGGGTTTTAGGCTTCTATACTAAAATGGAGACACATTACTATTCCTTATTTCCAAACGGAAAGCTGCTCTACTGAGCTCACCTCCCAAAAATACAGGATCAAAGAAACACAGACCAAAGGCTCAGTGGCAGAATACACGCCTAGCATGCAATAGACCTTAAGTTCAATTGCCATCACCTATTAGGGAGGAAGGGAAGCAGGGAAGAAGAGAGAGAGAGGGAGGGAGGGAAGGTGAGAGGGCCAACTCAGAGTGTTATTGGCTCCCTGTCTACACCTTCTGAGGAAAGTTATCCTTGAAATGCCCAATTTTCTTTTATTTTCTTTCCCCTGCTGTCTTATATTTTCTCTATCTATAAACCAGACTTCATCTATTTTAGTCATCTATCACTCATTCTATTTCTATAAACTAAACTAGAATTGACAATAAAATTAAGAACATTAAAATACATTATGGTGATTTTAATCATTGAAAGAAGTAAGCACCCAGCATAGTACTGGTGGTTTAAAAAAATAATATTTTCAACTCATACTACAATAGCTAGTTGTGTTGTTTAGGAATATGTGTCTGCATATGTTTTCTTTTTACTTAAACTACAAGTTACAGAACTGAGCACATTAAACACACACACATATTTAAAGAAATAGATTGGACAGGGTGGTACATTTTGTCAGTCACAAAGTATGTCACAGAAAATTTGACTACTAATAATGGCAAAGTAATTGCTTATTCAGCTGGCTCTTCTACAAAAATTAATAATGAATCTTTATAAAATTATGATGATCTGTGGCTTTCTGAGAAGAACAGAGACTGTAGGCAGGAAAACAACAAAATACCACCAGGAAAAAGCCACTAGCACTTTGTGAGCTCGGTCTTTGTACAGGTCCTCTATGGGGCTACTCTCTGTCTCGCTGGCACTGGAGACTGAACTGGGCAAGTTCTGGTACTTGCCTCTCATACCTGAGAACTCAGGTTCAATTCCCACCATGAAAATTTTAAAAAGCAAACCAAGCTATGTTTTTCAATCTTAAACCTTAAAAAATTAACAAATTAATCAACCAAAGAAAAACATTGAGTTATGAAGGGTTTTTGCTTTTTTTAGTATCAAAGAAGAGCTCAAGACACAGACAGCATCTGAGTCCAAAAGCAGGAGATCCCTAGGTATCTGTAAGGGGGGAGATAGGACACAGCAAATCGCTGATTAAGTGATATGCCATCTGGAAGCAGAGGCTTACTGGTGCCTACAACAGTAGGCAGAGTTCTTTGGATGCTCTGTGGCATCACTTCGCTATGTCTAATGTGAAGTAATAACATCATGACTTCATAATATTCTGTGATGGCTACTCTTAGTTGTCAACTTGACTAAATCTGGAGTTAAGTAATACTCAAGCATCCGGATACACCTGCGAGGAAACTTTTTTTTCTTAATAAAATCATTTGTAGTGGGAAGATACATTTTTTTCTTGTTGTTGTTGTGGGTTTTGTTTGGTTAGTTGGTTGGTTTGGTTTGGTTTGGTTTTATTTTTGTTGTTATTGTTTGGTTTTGTTGTTGTTGTAGGTTTTATTATTATTATTATTATTATTATTATTATTATTATTATTATTATTATTATTATTATACAGTTCCAAAGCTTTGTTTTTACTTGGTTGAAGACTTGGGAGAGGCTCCAGGGCAGTTACAAAACTGCCTACCTAGTGGCTTCAGAGGTTCATTCAAGTAGAGGTCCTGAGGCGGGCTGGTACAGAGCAGAGGAGGGAGCATCTTGGAAGGCTCAAAGGCCTCGTAGTCATGCCTGAGAGTTGAGCTGCTCAAAGAGATACTCTCCCAGAGATGCCTGTGGGACACCAGTTTGCACTGACAGTGGCTCTGCCAGCCTACAGAGGTTGGTCAGGTGGTTGCCCATCTTCTTGATGAGCTTCCATGTTCTCATCCAGGAAGTGGCTATCCAAGACTTCAGAGATGAGGGTTGTGCAGGCAGAACCCAGGGCATGCAGTTCCAAGAGGGCCTGGTTCAGGTTCTTCTCCAGGGCCAAGGCAGCTTCCATGGCCTCCTGGGTTTTACCTCATTCATCCTGAGATGGCTTCTGCACTTCCTAGAAAAGTGTGCTGTCCCTTCTCTGTGATCGTTCTGCAACATGAAGACACTCAGCGGCCTTGTTCTTCTCCTCTGCGGTGGCCTCTGCCCTCCAAAGCCACATCATCATACTCAAAATAGTAACTCAGACCCATTTTTAATTTGGATCTTTTAAGGTGAGAAGATCCACCTTTATCTGGGCCACATCTGCTGGCAGCCTATATACAGTACATGGAAGAAGAAAGCTTGCTCTCTGGGCCTGCCTGCTCACACACTCACCAGCATGTTCATTCCTTGATTGCCATGAGAGCCCACTTCTTAATGATTCTAGCAGATGCTGAACACCAGCTGGGATATACAGCCCCATGGACTGAGTAAGTACTGAATTCTTGGACCTTCCAGTGGTAGACGGCCATCACTGGACTAGTTGGCCTACAGCCTATAATAATTCCATAATATATATATATATATCAACAGAACTTATAGAATTATATACTCTATATACCATATATATTATTTATTATATGATATAGAAAGAATGCATATGTTAAAAAGTTCTATATAAGAATCAAATTTGAGGAGCCTCTAAATGAATAGATGTACAACTAATCTCTGACATTTATACCCAAAACTTTATTACGATAAAAGTACTCACAAATCTTTTGTAATTGTTCTTCCATCAGTAGTGCCTCTAGGCAGTGGGACAGCAACTCAGCAGACCCAAAGCCCACCAGGTCCACTCTTCCTTATATTTTCAGCTTCCGTTACCACTATACCATATATGTATATATAGAATGCATTATAAGTTCTGTTCATTTAGAGAACCCTGACGACACATACATATATAGTATATAATATATACACATATATAATATATAATATAATACAATATATACTATAAGTTCTGCTCCTCTAGAGAATTCAGACTAATACATACACTAAAGGTCAAATGAGCTAATGCTATAGGACATAGCATATACTAAATAAACGCCAACACAAAGTCCTACAACATATAACAATACCTTACTGCTTCAAAATCTTTTGACCTTCATTGTATTATATTGTTCATGACCTTATTGCCCCTGTATCTGGTCAGTTCTGATAAACAAGTATGTAACTATGTGTTTAAAGACCCCCTTATTCCTTTTTCTGTCTCTTCCAAGCTGTGGTTGCCAGTGTGGAGTTTTTCAGCTCTTTGTAAACCCATCAAGAGAGGGAAAGCAAACCCTGGAAGCCAGGGGTTTGCTGCATTCATGGATAAGGCAAAAATAACTCATGTAAAAATCTCAACTCAAACCCACAGATCTGAGTCTCCTGGGTCCCCTTCATAGCTGCCTTAGATGTTCCTAGGGCATCAAAGTCTATTTTAAAATGTCATAAGATATTATACAAAAAGACCCTGGAATGAGCTATAATTATCCTTCCTGTGCAAAGCATGGTAAATACTCTTCCTAAAATGTTGTTATGGATGGCCATTCCCCTTGTTAGTAATGGATAAACATCTAGAAAGCAATTTAAAAGACCGCTATATGGGTGATAAGTTAGCCATTTCATAATGAAACAGCACTGAATACAAATGACAGGATAAAGTGTAATTATGCAAATCAGAAAGAAAGGGCATCATAGAAAAGAGTAAACAAAATAATTTGGTTTTGGGGTAGAGGAATTACTTGTTATTTCTTTGTCTAGCATTAGAAATCACTTCCTATAGAAAATTCTCTGCTTTATGATTCCACTCTACAGGGTCTGAATATGTTCATCAGTCACGTTCCTGATCTTCCATGATGCTGGGGATGGGGTTATGTGGTCTCAGTTTGGCCAATCACATGTACCTGTTGTAGATGTCAGGGATACAGAGGCATATGCAGAACCTTAAACAATAAACACCCAGTCTTGCACCATCAGGACAGTGGAGCAAGCCCTAGTATTCAGCTTAATAGCAAGAGCCAGTCACTGCCAACCAGCTCTGCAGAGAATATTTGTCCATGATGCTGCCTAGGAAGAGTTCATCATCTATCATCTCAGTCACACTGAATCATGATGTAAAACGACTAACAACTCTGTAAGCCAGTCAAGAAGTGAAATTACCCTTTCCGCCTAAATCAAGACATACCGGGGTCTGATATACACACTTAATGCTATGAAGCTGACCTAATTGTGCATGCCACCACCTCAAAGAAACTGTATCTAACATAGAACTACATTTTTTTAACTGGTAAAAATATCACTCCTCTGAATTTCTCAAGATACGATTTTTGGCCTATTTTTAAAAGGCTTTGCTCAAACTTCCTATTTCAGGGATAGAAATCATACTTTCAAAGTATAAAGAAGATAGTTGAAAATAAGTTTTTTTCTTCCCAAATGTCCAAATACATTAGAATGAAAGATCTATTAAAAGATGATGAACAAGATTTAAAAAAAAAAAAAAAAAAAACAGACCCTCAAATTTCATTTCACCCTGTGTTCCTGGCATAGGACAAGGAATAGACTACCCCGGGCAAAATTCCCCCTGCTGCCTACTCATTAGCTTATTCAAAGTGGTTTAAAAGGCTCAGCCTATTTGCCAAATTGACTCCTGCCCAAATTTCTCTGGCACACAAATTACTGAACAGTTAACCCCCCTATTAGTAGTCTCGGCAGGAGCCAGCACATGCGTGAGCACAGAGCTCTTTCTGGCCCTTGCAGGCCCAGCCACAGGCAGCACACGGCCAAATGTCTCAGAACTACCAAAGAGATGTGTCAGTTTCAGATAACAAACACTTGAATCTCAAAACCTGAGGCCTTGGCCTTCACAGGTCTCCACAGCAAAGCAAGGAAGAAGATGTAATGAGAATAAAGGAATTCTCAAACTACAATTTACTGGATACCAAGGGGGTTGAAGACATTTGGTTAAAATATTCACTCTACACACTAAAGGTGACAGATAATTTCCTTGTTTAAAAAGAAAGAAAAGATAACTTTGGGGTTTCTGGTTTTATCAGCCAATATTTTCTCTACTACCTACAGAGAAGAATGCAAATCTTGTCTTTTTTACGCTCAGAAATCCATTGGAAGAAATTATTTTTTAAGCACACAAAAAAGCAGGAATCACACCCAAATGCCCTTTCTCAAGACTTCACAGCCAATGAATCTGACCATAAAAGAACTCCTGTATCCTGTGATACAGGGGAGGCGGCTCCGCTGGCTTGTTTTATATGAGCCTCTCAGGACTCATAGGACAGAAACAATTTCCTTTCACTGCCAACCAGGTTGGAAATGACCCAGTCATTCAGAAACAAACAGGATGTGCGTTGATTAAAGAGGGGGGAAAGTCAGCTTGATAATAAAACCTTTGATCCAACTACAAATGGGCCCTTTATTTTCTCTTAAAAGTGAAATGCTAAAATCCAGACTCTAAGTGAAATTCTGAGAATTAAACTCTTCACGTTCTAAACGCAAACAAAAAATATTTTCTTAAGTTTGGATAATGCAGCACGAAATCCAGCAGAAGCGTTTATTGTTATCCAGCTCACTGGACACGTTAAGAACATAATTGAAATGTATCCTCTCCAAGAAATAGAGATGAGTCTCAGTGACATCAGCTGCAGTCCACTGGCTTTGCTTGTGCGGTTTGTGGGGAGTTCTGAAGACCTCTAGAGACCTTCGTGGTTATCTGAAGGATTCATAGGAGGTTTGTGGAGTCTAGGGAAAAAGTACTTGCTTCTCATCGTGGAGTACTCTGCTTTACTTTTCTCCTCTTTTACCAGGTGCTTTGGTTTTCTTGCCATGTAGCATACTGATAAAAAGATCCATTTTTATTCCACGCCTATAGCAGCCCATTGCCATTCATATGTTAATAAAGGATAGGATGAGAGCCAAAACACACAGCTTAAATGATGATGTCATAAATATTTATAGTAAAGGCCATTCACACTCTTTTCTACCATGTGTTAAACGTGGGATGTAGAAAATTCTATGAAACACTGCTTTATGCTTTAATGATGACAGGGAGAAAGTGTCCATTTTTAATCCAATTATGTCAGAGAGCAACGGACTGTCTGGTCTACTTATAAAAGGAACAATGGTTTTGGCAGCTTATTAGGACAAAATGGAGACTTCTATTTCTTTATGGCTGAACACTGTGTGTGTGTGTGTGTGTGTGTGTGTGTGTGTGTGTGTGTGTGTATGTGTTGTATAAAAATTAGTCTCCTTTGAAATATGTACTCACGTGTAAGAAGGAATATGCTAGTGGGGGAGTCAGAAGCACTTGGTTTAAATGAGGAGATATGCCAGCTGGAGTTCTGCAGCCATCAAACCCCAGAGATGAGTTTGCCACCAGCCTAGGACATTTGGTGACAATTCTGCAAACCCTCATTCTAGTCTCTTCAGCTACTTTCATCGTTTTAAAGAAATAACAGGAAATGTAATAATAAAAATTTCTATTTGTAAAGCCATCTTTAATTTTGATTTTGTTTTAGATTGCAGAGTCTCCTGTATTATTCAGGACTCTCTCATCTTTCCCTCCTCCTGCCTCAGCTTACCAAGTACTAGGATGGTAGGCATGACCCACCATGTCTGCTTATAAAGAAGTATTTTAAGTAGATTCTAGATAAAGTAAGTTGGGGATGCTGCATCTGACTCGAGTGTCCTTGCCGAACTATGGAATGAAGCACTGTCTGATGACGTGCATTTTACTGCACTAGGGAAATGAAGCCCACTCCCACCAAACGTATACTTTAGAGAAAGTATTAAACATTCCATGAAGCTATTCCTTTGTCATACTTTTATGATTTTATTACTTCTAGATACAGTGTGTACTCATAAGGACTCACCCTAATCATTCCTAAACGTGTGATATTCAATAATCAGCTACCAGGAGAGATGGTTTTGCTGTTCCTCGCTATCATAGGAAAAACGGACGAATGTCTCAGTACCTTTTTTTGCCTGCTCTCAGCAGCAGCCAGCTGTGCAGACATCCTTTCTTGCATTTTTCTGCAGTGGGCCATGACGGCTTCAAGAATGGAGAGTGGGTTGGTGCAGACTGGCTTCTCTTTGTCACCAGCACCTGCTTCATAGTCTCTCTGGAGTGCCAGGAAGGGGTCATTTAGATTAAATCTCCCATATCGTTCCTGGATGAACACCTCCTTCCTGCGAGCCTACGACAAAATTGGAGAAAGAAATTGAAGAAATCAATGAAAATAACAGGAAGATATTTATCGCCAGGTTTTGAGATGTCTTTTCCAAGAGGTACTCAAAGTTATTATAAAGGTGAACAGTGCTGTCAGGAGGTAAGTCAAAGCCCAGTAGGGGCCCCAGTCCTGACAAGCCTGGAAAGCCATTTGGCCTATTTTTAAAGTTTCTTCTTGCTGTAATTTAGATTTTGAGTGTCCCCAAAGACCCACATGTGGAAAGCTTGGGCCCCAGGCCCTGGTGCTACTGGGATGTGATAGACTCTTCAGAAGGTGGAAGAAAATCAGACTACTGGAAATGTGCACTTGAGTGGTATTAGGATAAGACAAGACTCTTCATCCCCCTTTCACTTTGCTGGCTGACCTCAAAGCCAAACATGTCTCCAGTAATAATAGTCTTCTGCCTTGATGGACCACTGTACTGGGGACTAATGTGGCTGAAACGGATCCACAGTGATGCCTCTCCTGCTCTTAAGATGACCATCTCAGATATTTTGTCATGGCTACTGTAGGCTAGCACACTTCCCAATAGAATAATGTTTTCAGTGGTGGGGAGATTGATCAGTGGTAACAGTGCTTGTTATACAAGCAAGGAGGCCATGAGTTCAATCCTCATCACCCACGTTATGAGCCGTGGGTGCAGCACACATAACCTTACCACTGAGAGGTGGAGACAGCTGGATCCCTGGGACTTATTTTCAGACAACCTAGATCACAGAGCAAGCCCCAAGTTCAGGCCAAGTGTATGTGTCAAGGGTTTAAGGCAGGAACAACAGAACAGGGTATCCAAATTTGCCTTCAGTCTCTGCATGTACATACATGTACATGTAGACACACATGTGCACATAACAGAGGAGGGCATGGATGGATGAGGCAAGAGGGGCAGAGACACACAGCCAGTGAGAGAATGAGTTTGATTTTATTTTATGCTAAAATGATATAAATAAAAGTTTTAGAATAAAAATGATACAAATAAAATGTTCCCATAATACTTTCTTCCTTCAAGAATCTGAATTATAGGTATGGTCTTTTCCAGTTTAACATAAAATCCATGAGGCTGGAGAGATAGATGGCTCCAGAAGTCCCCTCCCTTCAGGAAGACTCAACTTTTATTCCCAGCACCCACAGGGCATCTCACAACGATCTTAAACTTAAGTTTCTGGGGGTCTTATGTCCTCTTCAGGCCTCCTTAGACACCAGACAAGTATGTGGTACACCAATATACATGCAGACAAAACGCCCATACACTTTAGATAGATAGATAGATGATAGATGATAGATAGATGATAGATAAATAAATGCATAAATACATAATAAATAATAAATATAGATATATAAATAATAGATAAATAAATGCATATATAGAGAAAACAATAAATAAATATAAATCCAATACATAATAAATACATAAATAGATAAAACAAATACATAAATAAAATGCTTAGAAGTTTTTAAATAAAGTTAAATTCATGGTCATTGCCAACTATACACATGTATCAAATTATATCGTATCTGATAAATTTCTATAATTGAAACAATTTTTA
This sequence comes from Arvicanthis niloticus, assembly GCF_011762505.2. NCBI lineage: Eukaryota > Metazoa > Chordata > Mammalia > Rodentia > Muridae > Arvicanthis > Arvicanthis niloticus. The sequence goes on along the minus strand of NC_047672.1, from coordinate 43,420,246 downwards.
GGCAATGTAAAATTAGAACATTGATAATAAAAAATTAGCAAAAGTGGCATTTCCGGCCGGTAGCGGCGGCACGGGGTCCACAGATGCCTCGGGACCTACGGGAAGAAATTTACCTCTTTCCTTAGGAGCTTCTCCCAGCAAAGGGGTCTTTTAAGCTCCTGTTCAAGTGGTCCTTGGTTATCAATGTGGAGGTCCCAAGATTAGAAGCCTCCTGAATCGCTACAGTCACGGGCAGGCACCAAGCCATCGTGATCCTGGAAGCATCTGCTCCTCAAGTTACTGCAGAATTCGTCAGCTGCCTGGGTGTGTTGTTAAACATCCACTTGACAGTAGACTCTGGCCCCGATTTCCCTCTGCTCCACAGTGAGGTGCCCACAATAAATGCCATGTGCACATTACCCAAGATATGACCCGAATGAGAGACCCTTGGAGACCAGCACCGAGTTCTGCAGACCAGGAGGCTTACTTAAGGGAATAGGGTTACACAGCTGGCTGATGGCAAGCTGTGTTCCCTGTCTACCTTTGGAACTCTTACACATCTGAATAAATGTTTCATGCCTCTTAAAAAAAATTAGCAAAAAACTATCACAGAATTTATATTTTAAATGCTAATCAGGCTAAGTTAAAGGCATAAATAAGTTTGCTGCATTTTTTTTCCTAGTCTGAAATGCCTTTAACATAAGAATGTTTGAGAAAAACATGAAATAATTCTTTATATAAGAAAAAATATTCATTCTTTATAAAAATGTGTCCAACTATAAGGGCCTAAAGAAAAATTAAGAACATCAAATCATATTCTTATTGTTGAAGGGCATTAACATAAAGTTCACAGATTCCCAGGAAAGAATGCAACCTTGTTTTATTCCTAATGTCAGCCCATCAGTGACAAAGTTAATTTCACACTTACATAATGAACACCAAATGCAAATTTTCTATACATAGTCTATGATGGTTTTTACATGAAGTGGAGAATAGCAGTAGAAGTATACTGAGGACTCCCTACTTTCCCTGTCAGGTCATTCTGAAATAGCTACTAAAAACATTTACTGACACTGAAAAAAAAAAACCCACCAAATTACAATAAACCAAGACTAATTTTCTCAAATGTCAAATGTTTTCTCAAGAAATATTGCATACAGTTCCCTGCTTTAGCACAGCTACACAAAACTAAGATTTTCCATTTTTAGGTGACTTTCAGCAAGCCAAAACCATAGAGACACAAGTGCTGTGACATTTTTTTTTCCTATTACCAAATTAGATTAGAAAGTAAAAAAGCATAAAAAGTTCAGTTTCCTCAAACAGCTTTTCAGTGGCTCTCAGAAAATAATTTTAAATGTAAAAAATACCAAGGCTTAGGAGTTAAAAGCATTTCATACTCCTCGGTTCTTCAAAGAGAATGTTATCGTCAATCACAGAGATTAGGTATCACTTCAGAGATGCAAGTTCAAAATCAAAGCCATCTTGCACTTGACTTTCCCCATTACTATGCATGTGATGCAAGCATCCACCCCTGTGGAAACATGGAAGTCCTGTAGTTGCTTTTACATCATTCATGGAGCTAAAAGCCACCATGTGAGAAGGAGGTACAATGACAATCTTTTTCTTTTTATCTAAGCCATCTCCTCTCCTTTTTGTTCCCTCTGAGCTGAGAGCACTGGACATGGGTAACCACGGGTGTCCATGAGAGATGAGGGGACTATGGGTGCCCTATTCCCTTACTCTCTGAGCACAGAAAATATGTCTAGCATTCTTCACAAAGTACTTGGTGGTTCTAAAGGGTGCCTTCCTTCCTCACTCTTGGGGCCCTTTCCCTCAGATTCCTCAATGAATGCCATAATATAAGACACACTAACTCATAGCCAAGGCTCATTATAAAATAGAACACTTGTTCAAAGGCCGTGCAAAATTTCAAGGTGGTCATAATATATTCAACTAAGTATGGGGCTCCCTAAGTGCGGGGTCTGCAAGTCAGGGAGGTATCTCTCTCTGTGCTCTTTCACATGCAGCATTTGAGATACAGCTTCTGTAGACTTAGGTCCATGCTCTCTCCACACTGACAGACCAAAGGGAACTAGGTTCATGCCCACACTGTCATGCCCATTGTCCAACCTGGTCTCTGAGAAATACTCACACATTTTTATCCAAATAAAAGGTCATAGCTTCTGCAAGATGACCTTCATTAACCAACTCTACATTTCCATAAACATGGCTGCTGGTTCCACTCTACATCCACCTGGCACACCAGCTCTGTAGCATCTGCAATGAGTGAGTACGTTCGAATATTTTGTGTGCATTGAAGATTGAACCCAGGCCTTGCACATACTGGGCAAGAACTGTACTACCATGAATTATATGCCTATACCTAGGATGAATATATATATGAAAGGTTCTCACTAGTTTGTTCAGGCAGGCCTTGAACTTGTAATCCTTCTCAGTCTCCCAAGTACCAGGAATTGCAGCCCTGCTCTATCATGCCCTGCCTACTCTGTTTTCAGCAACTAAATGAATGCACAACATTCAGAAGACAATAATTCTTTGATAGAAATCCTACTTTGTGGGTCAACATTTAGTCCCATGGCACAGTGCCTGCCTGACATGTGTGAGACCCTAGGTTCAAGTTTCGTGACCAAAACCAAACAAAAAGAAAAATCCTTCCTTTCTACTCTCTAACAACCACACTAATATCTTTAAAGTGAATAATATATAGAAATCAAAACTAGGTTTCAAATATTTCTTCTGAAAACATGCAGCTTGTTTTTCTCTTTAGTAGTTATTGTTTACTATGCATCCCTTGCTCAAGTTATACACAGTTATCATAGTTCTATTGGCTTATTTGGGGAGAGGCATGTGTATTGCATCTGGGGAAAGTAAAAGACAAGTTTGAGAAGTTTGACCCAGGCTACTTGCTCTGCTCCTTCGGCACCTGTGGTGGAGCATATAACAGGCTGTTCATCTTTGGCAGACAGAAAAGAAGGAAGAAAGGACTACTCAGGAAAAGATAAATCCCTAAAAGACTTCCTCTGGTAACCTACTTTCTCTCGTGAAGCTTCTGAACCTTCTAAATAGGGGAACTCTTTGATAGACAAGTTATTTCCAAATTATAACAACTATGTATAATAAATGTTTTGATGTCCTCACATCCTATTCAAAAGTGGATGAGTTTTTTCCAGGTGGAGTTAGAACAACTAACTAGATATGTGAGAAAGTTTAGTAGCTTGGAAAGTTTGGGATCTTACTACTAGATTGCTAGGCATTGGTGACTATTTAAATGCCTAACAAACTAGGCAGCAAACTTAGTGTATATTTCACATGCTATTAGTCAATGTAAAATGGCAAACTTCTGGTAAACTACTATTAACAAAAGGTGTTCAAGTCTATAAAGAAGGAGGAGGAGGAGCAAGAGGAAGAGGAACAGGAGGAGGAGGAGGTGTGGTTCATTTTGCTACATCAAAATTGATTCAACTGGTTTGGCCAGCACGACATCAGTCTGTAATCGCTGGTTTCTATAGAGAATCTCCTCACTTGATGCCTCATCCAGCTATGCCTTACTCCAGTATTTTTCCTTTGAGCTCTTCTCAGATAGATTCTGTTTATTGAACTGACACATTCAGCCCAGCCCAAGAAAAACAACACATTTATAATGCATGCTTGTTGAGATGGATGGCTAAAAGTAGCACTTACCAGACTTAAGCAAACAGAATATGTAGCCAAGAGCCTCCTGAGGAAAGAGCTCAGGAATCAGGGTCAAAGTCAAAATTCTCAACATTCAAGTGATTCTACTTGTGCCAAGTGAGGACATGTTTACCACTTGGTGAAAACAGAGCCAGGGGTCCCAGGAAGGATGCAACCATTTGATCTCTTTTGATCTGATGACAGATGAGAACAGTTTCAGGATTACCCCAGGGGGTCAAAGTACCTGTTCCTTCATTCACAGGCTACTGGGGTGACTGGTTTTTGTATCTACTAACTACATCCAACATAGCAGGTACTCTCTGGGTGTAGCTTTTTGACAACAGAATCTTTGCAGACACTCTGTGATACAATCCTTCAATACTGCTTAGTCATGATCACCCTCATTGTTTAAGTTTCTTGGGACAGCTTCTTCTTTACCCAAAGTTATCTCTCCTCCTGATAGCTCATGCTTACTGCTTCCACTTTTGTATTAACTTGAAGCTTTAGATTCAAGCAAGCATTTGTAGCCGAATACATGTCCAAGCCACTTAAATTTTTTTTACCCAGTTTTCAATAAACATGCTTATTCATCTTAAAATTCTTATACAAAGCTTATCATCTAAGACAGTGAACTGTGCAAAGGAGTATTTTGATTGTGCATCTTGTCTGAGACATAGCCTAAACTATTCTTGAACTCACTGGATAGCTGAGGATAACCTTGAACTTCTCCTGCCTCCAATTCCCAAGTACTGGGATTATAGGTGTATACAGTGGGGTTCACAGTGCTAAAGATCAAACGCAGGACTTCCTGCATGGTAAGCAAGCACTCTACCAACTGAGCTACACTCCTAGCCCATATTTCATTAGTTCTGATAATGGCAGAGCAATAGCTGGGCATAGTCACATGTGCTCAGACTTCTAATATTCAAAAAACTGGGCAAAGGATTGATTGAGCTCAGGATTTGACCTAAGCCTTGGTAACATAGAAAAAATCTCATTTCTTAAAAAAAAAAAAAAAATAGTTAATAAGGGTATGTTGGCAATAAAGAATACTAAGCATACTCAACAATACTAAATATATGTTTATATGTATGAGAACATTGATGAAAAGAAATGACTTGAAGGGGATTTGCATTGGGTTGAGGAAGCCTTTTTCTCAGGAGTTAATGTACAGGTAATTTCTTGGTTTATGCCTCAGAAGTACTTGAGCGTGAAATGCATTTCAAGAAAATGAGTCATTATAAAGATAGGGACTAATTAATTACACGAATAGACTCTTAAAGGAGCTCTTAAGTCTGGTACATTAGTTGCTTTTCTATTGCTGTGATAAAACACCATGACCAAGGTAACTCAGGGGAGAAGAGTTTATTTTGAGCTCACAGTTGCAGAGGGTAAGAGTCCATCACTGTCATAGTGAAGAAGCATGACAGTAAGCCACCATGGGCATGGTGGCAGAAACAGCCAGCTGAGAGCTCATAGGAAAAGAGCAAACAGGAAACAGAACTAGCAGACTTGAAAACCTCAAAGCCCCACCCTAGTGACCTACCTTCTCCAGGAAGGCCACGCCTCCTAAGTCTTGACAAAAAGGGCAACCAACTGAGGACCAAACATTCAAATGCTTGAGAATATGAGCAACATCTCATTCAACCACACTCATCAGAACATGGTGCTTTCTTTTTCTTTTTTTTTTTAACTATTTAATTTTTTTAATACTCCAGATTTTATCCCCCCCCCCACATCAACCCTCCGACATTCCCATACCTCCAACCCACCTCGTCTCTACTAGGATGTCCCCAACTTCTTCCCCCACCCCACCTGACCTCTAAACTCCCAGGGGCTTCCAGTCTCATGAGGTTTAGGTGCATATTTTTGATTGAACACAGACCCGGCAGTCCTCTGCTGTATACGTGTTAGGGCCCTTATATCAGCTGGTGTATGCTGCCTGGTTGGTAGTTCAGTGTCTGAGAGATCTCGGGGTCCATATTGAGACTGCTGGTTCTCCTAGAGGGTTGCCCTCCTCCTCAGCTTCTTCCAGCTTTTCCCTAATTCAACCACAGGGGTCAGCAGCTTCTGTCCATTGGTTGTGCAAATATCTGCATCTGACTCTTTCAGCATTGTGTTGGATCTTCCGGAGGGCAGTCATGATAGGTCCTTTTTTGTGAGTACTCCATAGCCTCAGTAATAGCTAACCCCACATCCAATAGAGAACAGGTTGCTTTATGAATTCTTGTGGAGAAATCCACAGGCAAGAAGCAAACCTCAACTATTGCTTGTGACTATTAATTGACACTATGAATGTATTACAGATGTCCTTAGCTTTTCATTGCTCAAAACAATCAGGTAAACTTATTTGAAGGAAAATAATGAATACTTAAAGTGTACCTTTTTAAAAAATTTGTCTGCTGCTGCCAGCGTTTGGATCTAGAATGTTCCCCAGAGCTAGGTTTGTTAATGGCTTGGTTCCCAGCTTGGTGCTACTGGGAAGTAACGAACACTTGAAGAGGAAGAGCTTTGTGGGAGGTTTAATTAATACGTCATGCCTTGGCATGCTTTGAAGATGACTGTGGGATCCAGGTCTCTCCATCTTCTTTCTCCTTCTCAGTTATGAGGTGAGCAGCTCACTATATTACACACGCCAACTAGGAGGGACTGCTCTATCCAGCACATGTATTCCACAGGTCTAAAAGCAAAGAGGGTCTACTCAACCACTTATCACCTGGTGCCTCCAAAACCATGAGGAAAATAAACTGATCCTCTTAGAAATATTCCAGTGTTTTAGTACAGTGTTAGAAAGCTGACATATCTGTAATCTCCGTAGAAAAGAAACTAAAGTTACTCTGTGAGTTGTATCTAGAGTTCTGAAAAATAACATTGATCCACGTAAAAGCTTAGCATGTATTAATTAAACCTCCCACAAAGCCCTTCCTCTTAAAGTGTCCAAACTTTACATCCGTAAACAACTTGAATCAATTCATCTTACTAAAAGCTGGAGTCACATGCATACATAAATAAAACAATAATTTAAAAATACTCAGAAAAAGATAAACCTTGTTGAAAGCTTAATATTTACTGTTTCTTGATTTATTTCACCCTGACAGATGGCTTAGGTAATAGCCATTGTTTTAATTCAGATTTTAGAGAAAGCAGAGGAAGGCTCAGAACAATTCATTAACTAACCCTAGGCCACTCAACAAGAACTGGTGCTCCACATAGGCAGTTTTATTCAAAGCCTATACTTCTCAACACTGAAAGATAATTTTGTCAAGAATATTTTGGGAAACAAGAGAAAAGGTATCAGAAATAAAAGTTATTCACAACTCTACTCAAACCACTACAACAAAATAAAACAAAACAAAAAACCCACAAAACCAAAAATTAAACAAACCAAGGTTTAAAAGGCAGAAACAAGTCTGTTGAAGAAGTTAGAGCTTTGTATGTACTACATGAACAGCCATTGGTCTGACCACATGCTGAGAGATTTAATAAGACTTAGCCCGTTTTTTTTTTCAAGACTTTTACAGAATGCATCATGCATGTATAAAATAAAAACTTGACAATTGTTTGTATATGTCTTTTTCCTCTCCAAAGTTACCTGATAACATCAAAATTAAAACTAGCAGACACCAGCATTAATATGCACATTGCTTGAAGACTTCTGAGAAAACCTATCTGCAGTTCTGAACAATCCAACATGTCTGCCACTGCCTAATGATACTAATGCTTTTAAGCCAGGGGTGATGGTTGAAATGGTGACCTCATCTGACAAGATAGACTTTCAGAGACAAACAAGAGGCAGTTTAAGGATGAAGAAGCAAAAATGAATAATGGTTTTAATCAATAGTACATTCAACATGTGAACAACTAAATAGACACTGTCACCCCATGCACAAACAACACACCCTTGACTCAACGTAGGGCTTCACTAGTAAAAAGAAAGAGATGTCTGAACTGAAAACCACTTCTCCTCCTGGGCTCACTTTTCGCTGAAGTATATAAAGAATGATCAATAGACTGAAGCAAAAGTGGAAGGAACTTGGGATGCCTCGAAGAGATGATTGACAGAGGCACCGTTATGCTCTTTCAATATCTGATTTCATATTTAAAGAGACATTTTATGAACCATCACAAGATACCCCATAAACATGTACAATGCTTTCATTTGTTTCACAAGTTTAAAATGTAAAGACATTTTCTCATTTGTGCATGATACCTAACAAAATGAATTATGCTTGATATGTTAAAGAAGTTAAGAGCCAATGCTATTCCAAAGATATATAGAGTTGCACAAAATTGGCATCTAATCCCTGGCTCTGGCTCTGCATCAAACACGGGCTGAGGAAACATGCATAAGAAATAGAACATGGGGATTTATAACTTAGAGAGGTTCTTGGCTTCTAAACTGTTTCTTTTTCAAACCCTGAGCTATTCTGATTCAAAACTGAGATGGGAAAACAGGGATTTTTTTTTTTTTCTTTCCAAACAACCAACCAACATCAAAAATTAAGATTGTGTAGCCCTAAATCTGTCTTAGTGGAAAGGAGTCCAAGCACAGCAAAATCAAACAAACAAAAAAAAAATGATGAGCTCTTGAGAGAAGGGGGAAAACTCTCAGTTGTAAGCACAAAAGAAAGAAAAACAGAAATTATTACTTCGAGAGAGGTGAGACAGCCCAGGAGCTACTCTCCTTGCTCTCCCTGGCACAGGCAGAGTAGGTGGTGATGGGACACAGTGTATGAGCTATGTAAATAGTCATCCTATTTCCTACAAAAGAATAACCACCAACCTCCAATGACCCAAATGCTTTAGGAATTCACCAGGTAAAAAAAGAAATTAAGTTCTAGAGTTATGAGTAAAAGGTCAAATTACCTGAAGGGTTCATTCCTATGATTCCATGTCCAAACAATGCCTCCACGCCTGAATACACACAGGAGATCCAGAATGAAAGGAGGGTTGTCATGCATCACATAGCATGCTGTGCAGTGGTGCCTTATGCTAGAAATGAGGCAAAAGGCAGCTACTGCCGCTGAACTTTCTCTATTACACCCCTCTGCCACCTGCTCATAGACATCAAGCTGTGTGAGCAGACCAAAACCGTTATCCTATAAATAGCATTATACATATTATCAATCAGAAACCAATACTGACTTACATTTATTTGGTTTCTGAGGCTGAAGTCTGGAAAGGATGTTTCAGTAAGCCATGGATTTTATGTAGCCTACTTTAACAGAATTTATGAATTCTTCTAAATTTTCTCAGTGCTTTACTTTTGCCTTTATGTCATCTGGTACACATTTCCCAGGGCTCATCTCAGCCAGACACAGGGGGGCATGCTCATGTGTGAAAGTAATGATCTTCCCTCTCTCCAAACTTGGTCAAGAATGGCATACAAGTACGACACTCTTTTGCTTTCCTGCCAAGGATCAATATTACTGTTAGCAGCTGAACACCGGAATTGTCTCAAACACATCACACCAAGCAGCCACTGAACACAGCTCAGAACTGGGATACAGATGAGCAGATCTCTTTTATGAGTACGAAATCCTTATGTTAACTATAGTTCTACCTCCTTCATGTCTTTATGACTTGAAGAACAATGAGCGGGATGCTCTCCACATAGCAACTACTTATAAAAATGGTAGAAGAAATAATGTTTCTATTACTAGAGTCAGTCATTACCTAAAATTAATATAAATGAATATTTAATATTAAAGAACAAAGATTTAAGTATAACATGCACTATTACTTAATATTAACAAAACAAATCCAGTCTATACTGTTTAAAACATAAAATAGTTAATGTGTCATTGTTTAAAATAATATGTTTACTGAGCAACTTGGGAAAGATTAATAAAAACAAAATCATCCATACTTCATTCATCAAAATAGAGTGATTGTTAAGCCTTGGATTCCTCAAGTTATTTCTTCCTAAGGATATAACAGAAGCCATAATTGAGGACTTTGGGTATTGTACTTTATTTCCCATCATATTATTTACCATTTAGGTTGTTTTTAGAATGCTTTAACAAACCTGTGTGTAATATAATTATTAATAGATACTCATGGAAATAACACTACTGGAATAAAAAAAACAAAATATTTTCAAGCCTTTTGAAATGTATTACCAAATTACTTACAGAGATTGCTAACTCATCAACCCACTACATGTGTAAGACTGACTAAGTTTCCACACTTCAGCCTATTCTAGCCAGGATCATTTTATCTAGTTTGTTGGTGATGGTGATGGTGGTGGTGGTAATGGTGGTGGTGATGGTTATGATGGGGTAATTTGTTTTGTTTAAGTTAGTATTCCTCTGTAGCCTAGAATAGACCCTCCTTCCTCCTAAGAGCTGGGTCTGTAGCCTGGACCACCATATCCAGCTCACCTAGTCTTTGTCTTTGGTGAAGTATACAATCTTCTCTTTCTAACAGGGGCTCCTAATGATTATTAGCTCTAAGAACTCTCTGTTTATTGTGCACATAGGTCCTTTATCATGCATATCATGAATATCTCATTCAACTCTATAGATAAGTTGTTCATTTCCTTGGATATGACTTTTGAAGATGTTTTTCAAACATGTTTATTGAGGAATTTTAATCTAGCAACATGACTGCTCTGTCAAGGGATCATATCTTAAAACCGTTGAGTTCTGTGTGATCTGGCTGGAAAGACACATCTTTAATTCTTCTGACTGGAATATAGATGTGCCCTTAGTACACAGTGTGGTAAAGGTGTGTACCTTTAATCCCAAACAATGAAAGTAAAGTTAGTTTGTAGAAGGAAGTGGTGATGTTTGAAACTGATGTCAAATTGAGGGGTGGACAAACGGACAAATCAGAGAAAGACTTGATAGAATGAGTCACAGATAGCATATGCTCAGTTCACATGAAAACAGACAGGAAAGACAGCTGAAGAGCAGCAAGACAGGTGTGGAGTGGTGTGGTGTGGTGTGTGTGTGTGTGTGTGTGTGTGTGTGTGTGTGTATGGCAGTTTTACCAAGACAGTTTTACAGAGACAGGTTGCAGAGAGAACAAGCTAAACACAGGTGAAGACAGAATGAGAAGAAGCCAGAAGATTAGAACAGATTGCCAGAGTTACAGAAAAGGCAAAGCAATTCGGTCAGAAGCTGAGGGGAGCCAGATTGAATTAGTCAGTTTGGAAAGGAGTTTGAGCCTGAACAATGGAGTTGAACCAGCTAGGCAGAGTTCAGAAAGAACTTGGAAGGGTGAATTTATTCAGCAGTAAGCCTCTGAGATGAGAATTACATCTGTCGAATAAAAGTTACATTTACACATGTAAAACATTTTTAAGCTTCATGTTTTTTTGTGTCCTAAAAAACTTACTTTATTGAACATCTGAACATTTTCTTTTAAAAGTGTTATAGGTTTAGGTCTTATATTCATCCCTTTAAAAAGGATATTTTAAATTTTTAAAAATTAAAACAACAAAATTGCTTTTTCCCTTTCCTTTCCTTCCTGCAACCCTTTTATTCATCCCCCTTGCTCTCTCTCAAATCCACAATGCCTGTTTCTTTGTTGTTTTATACACACACACACACACACACACATGTTATGTTGATATATATATATATGTATATATATACATATATATATGTGTGTGTGTGTATATATATATTCCACTCAGTCCATATAAAACTACTGAAATATATATGATTTAATATTCACCTATTTTGAAGTAACACATGTTTGTAGTATTGGGGGGAGGTAGTTCAGCAGTAGAGCTTTTGCTTAGCATGCACAAGACCCTGAGTGCCACCTCAGCATCAGGACAAACAAACTAATGATGCCTGATTTCTCCACATACAGATCCTGTTTCCAATCATTTGTTGAAAGGGGATATCCTCTCTTGATGAATTTCTATGATGTTTTTGTTGAAAATATATGTATGGATCAATTTCTGGATTCTTTATACATTCTGCTGATGCATATGTATATTTACTTTTTTATAATAAATCTTTCAATCAGAATAGGTAAGTCCTTTTATAAAATTTTTTACAAAAAAATGCCTTGTTCATTCCATGATTATTTCTATTCTCTTTATTATATTCTAATTAAATTGATAAATTTATATTTAAAAGCTTCTTACAATATTTGCTTTAGAGATGTTTTATTATTAATTTTTAGCAGCTGTGTCTCAGAAATATTTTGTTGGGTTAATTCCTATGTTCTGTATGATTTTTATCACTACTGTAAATAAGAATTTTCCCATTTCTATTTTTTTTTAACTAATATAGAAAATACAACTATGTTTTTTAAAATGTACTTCTAAGGTTTTACTAATTGTGAAATTTTTCAAGCATACGCAAAAGTAAAGAATATAACCAGTTTTAGGTTAGGTACATTCCTGTAATCCCAGCACCCAGGAATCCCAGATTATGTAGTGAGCATCTGTCTGTATAAATAAATAAAACTTTATATTTTGTAAATTTTACATATTGACTTATTGATTTTAGCCAGTGTTTTGGATAATTCCTTTGGAGTTTTGCATAAGCAATGATATCATCTGAATGTGACATGAGTCTTTATGTCTTACATTTTTCATTAGTCCCATATTGAAATATCAGTGATTTCCAACACAATATTTAACAGATCTGGTACAGGCCAACACCCTTGCCTTAGTCCTCAAAAGCAAAATACTAAATTCCACAGCTCAAGTATCATGATGTCAGCTGTACAGCGGGCCTGAACTCCTCTGGTTAGTCTATAATGGCTTGAAGTCTTCCCATGCCCCAGTCAAGAAGAGCCACCACTACTTATGAAGACATAATCAATTTGCCCACGGACAGACATGAACTCATAGACTAACACTTAGAGAAGCACACACAAATATAATACTGTGGTTGGAGGAAAATGAACAAGATATTTTATTATGAGATAATTTTGAGGAAAATAGTGGGGCCAAGAGAAGACACTTGGGACAAATGGCAACACAGATCTATTTCTGCAGCAGCACTTAATACAAAAAATCAGTTCAGATGTGGGCAAACAATGAGTTCTGAAGCATCACGTTTAGACAAGGGAGCCACTGTGAAGATGCTGATGTCATTAGCCTGCCTTAGTACTGGATGTGTTTCTCAGCTTTCACTGTAAACTTAGAGAGAGGCATTCAAGTATTGATTGTAGCCCTAAAATAACAACTGAACATAAGCTGCTCATTGTGAAGGTTCTAAATTATATCCGGGGCTTTCTACAGTTTCTAGATACTGAGTAAGCTGGGACAGAAAGCTTACAAAACTCTATGTCATTTGCCGAGAGAGTAAAATAGTGGTTCTTACAAAAAGATGATAGTACATCCAGAAAACGGGTAGACAAAGATTAAAATGAGTGATAAATCTCTGATTGGCCTTTGGTATTCGAGTCGGTGTTTGAAAAACAAGACTTCTGAAGGGTGTGAAATCGTTGAAAGAAATAATTGCCCACTTTGGGGAACTGAATATCCGTGGATTGAGCGCTCAGGAATTTGGTAGGTTTTGCTGATTTCCCAAAAATCTCCACAGTTTCTCTGGATGTTCTTCACATTATGTCACTTCATAGAAATATTTGGCTTTTTTTTTTTTAGTTGTTTTTAGCATCTAGGGCATTTTCACTAATTAACAACAATTATAAACATCTTGCCTATATGAACAGTTAGAAGGTATCCAAACCAACATGCAAACAAAAAGTCTCAAGGAGATACAAAGCAATGACCTTGAAATATCTCACTATTTCAGGGATAGCACAGATAATTCTGGAAACTCCTAATTATTTTGGATTTGGAAAAAGAAATATGGAAATAGTGTTGGTTGTGGGAATGATACTAGGTTAAAAATCCCCACATGAAGAATATTCTAAAATCAAAAACTTCAAATAAGGGTAGCTTGCCTATTAGAGATAGTACATAAATAATCTCTGTGGGTAGACTTTGTGACTACAAATTCAAAATTTTGGAGCTCTGGGAAACAAGTTGTCCTTGTTAAAAATACAATCCTCCAGGAAGCAAAGAAAATGTCAGAGAGTATTTGTTATCACTGTGGTACCCAGTTCCCAAGTCGTGAAGGACCAGCCTGACCTACCAACTAGGAATTCACCAGTCAGAAGAACTGCAGAGCATCTGGAAAAAAAATAGACAGAAGGCCCTGTCCATCACCACCATCTACCAGCTGAAGATGAGTCACCATATTAAAAACAATCAAGAGAAAAAGAATTTCAATGCTTTGGGTACATTCTTTACTCAAACTCTGCCAGTAATTTTTTTTTTTTTTTTAACCACCATTAAATAATCCCCAGTCCTTGAGAGAATCCTCCTGCTACTCCCCAGGCTAAAGCAGAAAGCTTCCCAGGCTACCTGAACTGGAGCTTTACACAGATGGGCAAAGCAGAAGCTTTTGCAAGTAATTCGATCCTATGCTTGCAATGAATCCAATGTGTATCTTTCAGACAGTGGCAAACATGTAGACATGAGTAAGCCACTCCCTACCACCTTCAGGTCAGAGGCACAGGGACTTGGGCTAAGGGTAAGGCTCTGATGTAATTCCAGGCATAGACAGATCTCAGCAGGATAGGAGTCACTTGCAGGAACTGGGACAAATCTATTTTGGTTTATCAAGTTTGTTTTACTTCATGCTTTGTGATATATTACCAGCTATGAAAAATGCTTTATAAATCAAGGGCACTGCACAAGCTGGGTACACAATTCATATTAACTTGAACAGGTCAGTCATCACCGGACTGTTCATGTTTATGCTTGTCAATGAAAGCTAGCCTATTTCTGGTAGGCTTTTTTTTTTTTTTTTTTTTTTTTTTTTTTTTTTTTTTTTTTTTTTTTTTTTTTTTTTAACATTACCTCATCTCTTTACCAAGCAATGGCTTTATCAAGCAGTATCTATACTGCTTCTCTCTAGCATCCAGCTTTTCTTGTCTCTTGTCTTTCTCATTCTGCTGGCCCTTTGTGAGCAGAATGGCAAGGGGGTGGAAGAGCTTAAATCTGTCTTTGATTGTGAATAAATTAGAGAATGAGGCACACATATGCTCCACACTGCAAAAAACCAGCACAACAAGGCATCCCTGTCAGAAGAATACAGACTCAGACGGAAGGAAACCATTTTGTGAGTCTCAGATATGATTTATGACTCGCTGCAACTGGGCTCCGAACAGAGGCAACCCGAGCTTTCTTTTTATGGTCTACTCTTGTATGAATCTGCTTTCTCTTTTCCAAATTACATCCTCCACTTACCTACTAAATGGGGAGCTCAAACCTGCAAACTAAATGGCCATGTAGGAGATGCTGCTGCACTTGTGTGCAGGAGGTTTATTGTAGCAGTTGCTGAACTTCACTGCAGGAGGAGAAAGGGTTCTGGGTACCTGTCCCTGGTTCATGCTGGGCAGTAACTAAAAGCATCTGCCTCTGCTCGAAGGTAAGCCATCCATTAATATTCCTACAGAACACAAGAATCATAACAAATTAGTAATGGGATCAAGGAACTCAACATCTGCCCCAAACCTGCCAGACTGAAAAAGTCCTCAGTTCATATGAGGACATTGTGCACACACACACACACACACACACACACACACACACACACACACACGGGCACACTTTTGGGAACCTTTGGGAAGACAGCAAAACTATGGAAGAGGTAACACGCTTGTCTTACCCCATTCCTACATATCTATGTCTCTCAATCTAGCTGGCTGGCAGAAAAAGACAAGAGTATGATTTAACTATCTTTGTGCTACAGTGAGTATCCCAGATAGAAAGCACATCTCCGGCTCTGGTCACACAATTCTATACCCAAACTGATAGATCCAATTGCACATGAGAACCATCAGAGAACACAAGACATATTGATGGTTGCCTGAACTGGCAACATACAGCCATGCACTTAGAAGATCCTACTATCCTGATAGTCTGTTCACACAGGTTTGACTCTGGGGACTATTATCAAAAACTGGTACCAGCCACACAGTACTGCAGCTGGGTCTAGGAAGCAAATGGTAACATGTACCTAGGAACAATGCCTAGTCTGCATAGATACAATCCTTTCTCATCCCATATAAATAGCAATAGAATTCACCAAAATAGCAAACAAATAAAATCAATGTGTACAAATATCTAAATAGCTCATTTCAAAGATAATTAGCTTTGAGACTAATTTAGCATTACCAATAGTCTACAATAAGTTTGTCTATAATAGTATCTTACAAGCTGGCCTGAAACTCATTATATAGGGCAATCTATTTTTAATCTTAAGATTATCTTACTGCTTCTGTCTCTAAGTGCTGGGATTCCCTACTCTGCAATGTTGAGGTAACCCTCCCTAATGCTCATGCAAGTATACGGATTATACAACAAGTAATCAAATGTTCTCGAAATTGAGTATAGGTTCTGAATGTATATACCTCTAAGGTGTTTGGTCTTACAGTGATTTTGTTATCTGTCTCCAAAGCGTAGTCAAACAGCAAGGGATCTGTGAGTATCTAAGGTTGAGAAATTCATCAACAACATCCGTCCCAGCATCAACAAACCTGTTCATTCCTATCTCTGTGAGCAAGTAGCCAAACAGTAGAACATAGAAAACTCTCTGGTAGTCCCATTCCTTCCCCCATGTTCTTTGAATGTCAAGGATACTGGGAATCATTTGTAAATGGCAGTAAAGAATGAGAGAGACAAATCAAATGCAGGGGCAGTCAGAGAACGTTCTCCAAAGAGCTGAGACATCACTGGGAAGAGGGTCTGGGAAGATGGCTGTCACTGAGCAGCTGATGGCTTTGTAATAGCACTTGATTGTCTCTCCGTTTTGGTGATTTCCTCATCTCTGTAGTGAGCAAACCTGTCTTCACTGAGTCTTGTTCCAGGAAGCTGCTTGCTCCTTTCAGGAAATGGACACTGCCTTTCAGAATTCATTGAAACAGTAGTGACTGATTTTGCTTTACGAAGCCACACCAGGTATTTATATTTAAACTGCCCTTTGGGAATGAACAGCCTAGACTACCAAATGGTTTAACAAGCCAACTGGCTAAGAAAAACATTAATGGTGCTTCCATGTATGTAAGCTTTTTTGTTTGTTTGCTTGTTTTGCTTTGTTTTTAAAGTAAGAAAGAAATCCTCAAATAAGGGGAAATGTAACTCTAGCTGTGAATGAGATCCCAATTAGCTTCTATAGTAACATTCTAGAGCCCAATCCACAGACTGATAAAACAGAAAACAGCTTTTATAAAGTTGAGTCCCCAGACTCACTGAGAATGATGTTATTATCCAGGAGACTCTGATTCGGTAGGCAGAGGAGTCAAGAGCCCACAGCTTCTTAATAACCTTCACTGGAACTGGCCTTCAGCATACATGTGACCCTGGACATCATGGTCATACCACCACCATACCACACACCCATCCTGCCAAAATAATAATCTCAGTGGTTTCTTTCCTTGGTTCTTCTACCAACTGCCTTTTCCATCTACTACAGAGCTCATGTTCCTAGCTACCATCATTGCTTCTTACTTCCTTAAGACTGAGTCAGCACACTACCCACCTCCTAGATTCTGTCTACGGCACACAGTACCTCATTGGAAGAGACTACGAATCTGAGGTCTCCCCAGACTTGCCTGAGCATAAACAACCAAGACCACTGCCCTTTTCACAAATTACATCTGTTAGAGGAAGGCCCACACCTACTGACAGGTTCCTGTCTCCATGACATTACTAACAATCAGGCTTCTCAGTTTGCAGGCTCCACTCCTGTGTATCAATTCCCTTGGGTTGAAAATAAACAGATACAGGTTCTTTTCCTTGTCATGCTTTCCTTTCCTTTCCTTTCCTTTCCTTTCCTTTCCTTTCCTTTCCTTTCCTTTCCTTTCCTTTCCTTTCCTTTTCTTTCTTTCTTTCTTTCTTTCTTTCTTTTTTTTTTGCAGCACAGTACAATATTTTCCAGCATTTATACTGTATTAGGTACATAATCCTGAGATGATGCAACTTAGGGAAAGGATTTAATGTTTAGACAAAATCATATATGGGTTACATGAAAAGACAGTGTGAGCACCCAACAGTTTTGCTATGCACAGGAAATGTTAAAATTGGTTTTCTTCAGGACCATATTCCTGAGCCCACCTCAGCCCCAACATTGACCTCATTCTCCTCCTCTTGCTGGCATGTATCATTTGCCACTCTGTTCCTTCCAGTATTATCTGTCTTGCCCCATCTCCAATGTTATGAAATTACATCTGTGCTCCGCCATCCTTCCTCCTGCATTCCTAAAAGTGGCACCCTGTATTCAAATATAAATAACAGAACCCTAATTCAACTAAACATCTTGGCTTGAATGTTTTACCTTAATCCTGAACAAGAGATCCCAACTAAATCTGTCATAGCTTTCCCTGTACACCCTCTATCCCATGTATTCTGTACTCTGCCCGAGACTCTGCCTGTAACTCGCCTAGAGTCTGGGCTACAGTGAGACATCAGTTTCCACTCTCTGAGCTACAGCTAACCAGACAAGACATATTTAAATAGGCCTGAATCTATCTTTTCCTCCCTGTCACATCAGTGTTCAGAATGATCCACTGCTGTCTCCACATTTCTACATTTAATGGCTCTCCAGTCAACTGTCTTCTCTGCTGAAAAGGGCTGATGGCCCCACGGCACAGACCTACTTTACATTTCTTAGCATTGGAGGACTCCTTGAGAGTCAATACACAAGTCCAAACACTCTTCAAGGTTTTCTAGGTGATCTCTTATCTATTATAACCACCCCTACTTTCTCCATTTCACCCCTTAAGCTTTTTATGAACTAGATTTCTCCTTTCTGCACAGGTGATGAAGAGGCAGTCCCTACAGGACCAGGCAATCCTTAGATAAGAAAACAACTCTGCATCTAGCCCATGCCTGTCTGGAAATCAATCTATGGCCACACTTTCCATGTATTTCCCCTTTACTGGATTATCAGGCATCATCAGGCACCGTGTGCTTGCCTTAATTATCTAGGGGCCAAGAACTGGACAGACAGAGTAGCAGCTATGCACAATCCAGGAGCCTGCTGGCCAACTCTAACCTTGTTTCCATGGTCTCATCAATTCCTTCTCATTAAACCTTGATCAGAGATCTGAATCTCCTATTCCTAATACTTTCCCACATGGTCCCAGGGAGGTACTGCACTTTCTGTATCTAGGGTCTCTTTGGATAAAAAAAAAAAAAAAAAAAAAAAAAAAAAAAAAAAAAAAAAAAAAAAAAAAAAATGTCAGGTAGGATACAATAATGTCTGCATGTTTTACCATATCGAATTAAAACAAGGCTTATATTATAGTAGATATCAAAATAATTCTCAACTACAGAACTATTTTCCCAGTCCTGAATTTGTGATGCTATGTCATGCCTGTATGGGGGAAATGGGAAGTCACAGTCACCCTACTAGAGCCTGTGTCTGGTATAAAGTCTTTCTCTTCTGAGCTGATGCTGAGTCCCTTCTGTTTGTGCCTCATTGTACCTATCTTGGTACCTAGCTCTTTTCCAGATATGTGCTATTCTACGGCATCATTATTTTTAGGCAGGTCTTCTCACCAGCGAACGATATACTATGTGCTATAAGAGAGATTTGGGTCAACAGATGTTTATTATGATCACTTGGCCTGGTGTGTCCTAAATACTCAACGAATTCTTTATGAATCAAATGTGCATTGCTAAAGGGCAGGATCATATCAGATAATGTTAATGATTAGCTCTGCTGCTTTGAAACAGCTTTTAGATGGGTGTTACCAATAAAGTGGAAACACATTATTCTCACGGCATTTGCATCATATTAGGCAATGTAATCCAGAGAAGACTTGAGAGCACGTATCAATTCTACCCAAATACTATGCCAACTTATGTCGATTTATGTACAGGACTGGAATGCCTACAGCTTTGGGTATCTGTGAGTAGTTCTGGAACTAATTACTATAACTGTAGACATGGTTTACTTTCAGTGACTTAAAACATCCAAAAAACAAATGCAAGTAGCCTCTCAGAAGTTACTTAGTCAAATACACCCTCTTTCCCATCTATGTTCTATGAATATTTGAAGTGTACATGGTTAATTTTGGTCCTTTTCTTCCATGGGCTGGGAACCAAAGCTAGGTCCTCTGGCATGTTAGGCAAGCGCTCTCACTAAATTACCTCCCAGCCTCATGTAATGTCATCTTAAAATTTATAGTGCCAAGATCCCTTGAATGAGAACAATTCTCTTTCAGCTAAGAACATACAATGGTTTGCTTTACATTTTCCCACTTAGGACACTATTCCAACCCATTTTCTGACCTCCATTTACCTTATGAGCTGCCCAGGCCCATGACCTCAGAGACCTGTAAGAAACAAACCACTGTTCAACATCTTTTGATTTTGATGGGTTAGTTTGTGGCCACTTTAGGCTGAAAGCATCAATGTACAGGATATGATTCCCTAAAGGGAGACAGTCCTCACCTAGAACAAGTACTACATAAGGCCCAGGGAAGCCAGCATGTTCTATGTTCCTACCAAACCCTCCCCAAATAGCAGTCCTATGATTATCAAGCACAAAGGACAAATAGGGAAGCAGTAACAAATCAGAAAGCAATTTCAATCCAATAAACAGATCTTCGCAGTAGTGCATTTCCCCACACAGAAAACCAGTGCTTATTATAAAGAATGCCCAGAAAAAAACCTGACAACTGGGGTCCCTACTGCTAGTGTACAGGGATATAATCACCCTTGTTGATGGTGACCTACAAAGATCATCAACAGTTCTTCTTGACAAAGACTATTTGTTAGAAATTAGTTGTTAAAAATTCATTAGCATATAGTAGCTACATTAATCACAGCAACAATCTTTAAGACTTCTTGATATTTAAAAAATAGACATAGATTCAGTCACCTTTAAGAATATATATGTATTATATATGCATATATATAATACATATACATAGTTCCTACATAGTTTTATATATATTAGGTCAAATATATATACATATATATTTCTTTTTATAAATTTTAATGAAGATGGTAGCAAATGAAATATAGGAAACCCACACTAAAATAGACCTTTTACAATTTATCATAGTAATATAAATGTATATAGCAATTCTTTGTACTTCTTTAAAGTATATCCTATATTTTTGTTTAACTAAAGCAACAAATGACTGTATTAGAACATTTTTTTTTAAATTTCAAAATAAAGTATTTAAGATTTTTAGTCATTTCCTAAAGAAAAACAAGTGTCCAACTTAAAGCCTTCCCCAAACACTCTATTCAAAGGAGGAACTCTCTGAACACAAACCACAGTAGTTTGTAAATACTCCTACCTAGCAGCCCTGCCAGGAAGACCAGGTGGCAGCAATAGGAGTTTCCCTATTGAGTCCCGACCACATTCAGTCATTCTTATGCCATTTGTTAGACTGGTAAACAGAGACTTAAGAAGGAGACACAAATGTCCTAAAATCATAGTTAATACAGTCTCTCTGTATTGACTGTACTCAATATCATTAGCACCACAGAACTGCCTTCCCAATGCATCTAACAGCTCAGTAAAGTCCTTTCCTGAGAGATAAAGGGTTCAGAAGAAACAAAACTCTTCAACATGCTTATAAAGTAATGAACTATTTTACTCAATATAACAATTTAGTATTGATTTCAGTCATGCCATTAGCCTTGCTACTATCTTATCACAAGCATTTTGACCATGTGACTAATCTAATAAAGATGCTACTTCTAGCCTGGAATGCTTTGTGCATGTCTATATCAGTAGTGGAAAGGCTAGAGCTCTGGGATCATTATGAGTTCTAGGCTGGCCAAGGTCAGGGTAGGCTTTATGACAAGACCCTGTCTCAAAAAAGAAGGAAGGAAGGAAGGAAGGAAGGAAGGAAGGAAGGAAGGAAGGAAGGGAGAGAGGGAGGGGGAGGGGAGAGGAGGGAAGAAGGAAGGAAGGAAGGAAGGAAGGAAGGAAGGAAAGGGAGGGAAGGAGGGAGAGAGGGAGGGAGGGAGGGAGGGAGGGAGGGAGGGAGGGGAGGGGAGGGGAGGAGAGGGGAGGGGAGGGAGGAAGGAGTATTGCATCTAAGGAATAAATAAGTAGTGCCTCTCTTATCCTGGTATTGTTTCCTACAATTTCAGACACCCACAACCTAAAACCACTACATGGAAAATTCTAGAAACAACTCATAGTGTTTAAATAACTTGTATTACATATACTGTTTATAATCTGTTTCTTTAAGATTACTAATTGCTGTTAATCTTACTATATACCTAATTCACATATCATATTTTACCATAAGTATGTATGCACAGGGAAAAACACATGGTTCAGTACAGTTTAGAGTTTTTAGTATCTACTGCATCTAAAAAAAAAAGCATTAATCATGACCAGAGGGTGGCATGGCTGAGAATGACACTCACCCTGACTCTACTTCCATGGTCTTGAACTTGTGGGGGATTCTTGGCTACACCACCCACCTCTCTATATCTCAGCCTTGTCTTCTATATGTTGGTGACCTCAGGGTTCCACACAAAAAACCATGTTTATTTAAAAACCATTTCCTTCAAATGATTAAAAAAATTGTCTGACAGGTGTATTATAACCATTAACACTAGCAATAATAAACTAATTATTAAATCTGATTAACATTAATTTCTGAAGTTATGACTCAAATTCATTTTTTAATTCTTAAAGATAGAACTCTAGATTTATGTGGTAATACATTTATATAATTAAGCATTCTTAAATAAATAAATACACATTCCTTCATACAATCTAAGTCTCTGCAGCACATTTAAAAGGTTTCTAAATGCTACGAACAAAGCTATGCAAAAAACATAACTGAGCATCTAGCTTTATTGAACTCTAGGACTTTTGAAACCTTTCTAAGTCCAAAAGCATAATCAAAAAGAAACAAACTTATCTTTTATAGAAAAGAAGGGTCTTCAGCAACTGCAGACTCCTTTGTCAAAAAGACTCAGAGGAAAGGAGATGTTTCTAGTCCTGTGAGCAGCCTCACTGTCAGATTAGGGGCAGATACAACATAGAATCTTACAAAAATTCCTCTGCTGGTTCTTCAACAATATTCTCACATGTGTACTATATCATCTCCCATGAAGCACTTGCTGTACACACAGTAGATAACTGCCTGAGGGTATACACATGGCCGTCTCTAGTAGAGTCTAAGACTTTCCACCAGTTCTTCCAGTTCTAGAAAAACCTGTGTTTTCCAGAAGGAACCCTGAATGGTGAGTCCAAACCCCAAGTATTCAGAAGTACTGCTTACATCCCCATAGGGGAATTAAACACCTCAGTGCCGATTGGAAAAAGAATGAGCCAAGGCAGGGCCATAGCCGAATCTGAGCAAGCTGAGTTCTATAAGCAAAATTATACGAGAGATTCCCTCTCTATCCATAAAACTTATCAGGGGCACTAAGAGTTTTTATTTACTTGAGTTATAATAGCAATCATCTAGTTAGAAAATAAAACCAAAGATTTTACACTAATTTATTGTTTTGAAGAATAATGCAGTTTGTCACATATTACTATCCAGCACCTTGTTAATCAAGTATTGTGTATTTCCACCTCAAAGAACTTAACTGATAAGAAAGTTACTGCTTCTGTCCCTGCATATGTCTCTAAAGCTTATTTTAACAAAAGACATATAAGCTCTTTCGTATGCCTTCTAGAAAACAGTATTGTTCCCTCACAACAGGTAAAACTAGAAAGAGAAACTAATGTATGCTGTTGTTAAAAACAAAAAGCAAACGAAAATAAAACTGACATTGAAGAATTCTTAGATGCATCTAGGGAATCCTTAAGACCTTGAACCACATCTGAGAGTCACTGGTCTGGTCTCGGCTCTTCTGTCTTTGTTTCCTTTCAACCCCATCTTTTCTTCCATGAAACTTTCTAGAAAACTTCAGCTTTGAATCAATCTTGTATGAGAATGAAGAGTCTTTTATCTACATTTGTGCCAGAAAGACAATGAAAGAAAAGCAATGTTCAAACAGTCAATGTCCATGCAAGCATAGCTTTAGGACCCAAAGGAAGCCCCGCAGAGTTTGTCAAACACAGTAAGTCTCTCACAGAAAGCTAGAACCCTTACACAGAACTCCTCCTACTCACCAGTAATTATAGGCAGGAGAATTCTGCGAGAAAGAAAGCTTGATGAAAACATAATTATAACACTACACACATAAAGACTCTACCAGCTGCTATAATTACTTAAAAGGTCTCAGTGGAAAAATTATGGGATATTAAAAAGAAGATAAAGTCAGGCTAGAGAGATGGCTCAGAGGTTAGAAGCACATTTTCTACTTCTAGAGACCTGAGTTTGAGTCCCAGTACCCATTACCACTTGGCTAAGAACTGCTTGTAACAGCAGTTCCACGGAATCAGACCCTCTCTGTGGACACTGTGATATTATGCACAAATCCATACATGTGCACACATATACATGATTTAAAAATATTTAACAATGTTTAAGAGAATAGAAAGTCAAATCATGAAACAGGAAAACCACAAGGACAGTGACAAGTTTGCCATTAGAATCTACGTCAAGGACGGCAAATGGGAGAAACACTACCAGAACAGTACTAGTAGATTCTGGAGACCAAAGAACCAGCAGTTCCCCAGCTCTGTGCAGGAGTGAGTGACCTGGGATGGAACAAAATTTCTTACCAGGTCTTCTGGGAAGGTACTACACTAACCACTAATCATTCTATATATAGACTGTAATACTGGGACAGAATGCCACAATAAATACAGCCTAGTGTTTCTGGCTCTAGACAAATGCATACTTAAAAATACAGTAGAAGTCAGTAGAACTGAGAACCTGCCCTTCCCTGTGGCTCTAATGCCATCTAAGAAAAAAGGGGGAGGTAGATTTATCCAAAATCAAAGCATTTCTATATACAACGGAAAGGTAAAGATAAACTATTTTTATGTTTACACAATATTCACTAACACCCCTGACATCACGATGCATCTATATTTAACAGGAGAATTTGATGTTAACAAATTAAGCAAAATGTTATATAACAGAGTGATGAAGAAAACAAAATCTCTTCTCTTAAAGCTTTCATCGTAGAGGAGAATAGAAACAGAAAAAGTATATGACTATGTCATGATGGTAAATGACTGTCCAGCTTTCAACCCTAAATGGAAAATTTATATTATCCAGGAGGCCCAAAGAATGCTGTGGAAGAAGGAGTAGAAAACAATGAGTCAGAAGAGTGGCATGACATGCTCCCATCGGATACAGCATAGTTACTGTAATCATGAATACACAGGAGCAATAGATACCTGCGAAAGACTGAATGCTTTAACATCACAGCAACATCCCAGGACCACACCCTTGCCTGGGGAGCGATGGGCTATTAATATTAATGGCTGCTGTGAGGCAGGGAGTCATTCTCTTCAATGGTATAGCTACTGGGAGATTAAATCAGAAGCAGGCAAGGTTCTGAGGGGAAAGAGAGGAGAACAGCCTCATAGAGGGTGAGTATAATCAAGATACAGTGCACAGATATATAAAAATGTCAAAAAGATCTTAAAAAGTAAAATAAAATAAGAAACAGATGCCAATCTACTAAGCACCTAAGAGTGTTCATGTAGATAAGTCAACTATATGGTTATATGTAACATATTCACAATTTAACATATATATGTATCTCCCATTTATAAGTAGATATTTAAATTTTTTAATTGACAAGTAAAATGATACCCATTTATTATTTATTTTAAAACTGAACAAATGGAGATGGAGAGATGGCTCGGCCATTAAGTGCAGTGGCTGCTCTTCCAGACGACCCAGGTTCTATTCCCAGCACCCACAGAGCAGCTCACAAACATTTGTGACTCCAGTTTCAGGGACTCCAGCGCCCTCTTCTGGCCTCTGCAGGTATTAGGCACATGAGTAGTATACAGATATACATGTATGTAAAACATCCATATAGAAGACAAAAAATATATATAAATAAAAGTTTTTAAAGTAAAGTTTTAAATGAGAACTTTTTTAAATTAAAACTTTTTAATTTTAAAAAGACTTCTAGAAACCTCAAAGCTATCCCATTATGTCCCATGCTTGGCATCGAGTGGATGCAGATGTCCAAGCTGGTTCATGTACCCAACCTTGAGGATTTCATCCTAGGGACCCAGGCCCCAGCCTCAGATCACAGCCAATTCTCTGACCCATCTTTATAAAATTTTGAAATTAAAAATTTTTAAAGTGAATGTGAAGAATATATAAGATATTGATAAGCAAAGAGGATGAGACCTTAGGTATGGACAGGATGGCAATTTATACAGAATGGTTAGAGGACAACCTGCAAGAACCTGAATAGGAGTCAGGTGAGCTACTGACTCGGGTCTATACAGAACTCTCAGCAGAGAAGGCAGGTATATAGGGAAGCCCAAAGGCTAGACTATGCAAGGGTTTACTAGGGCTACAAAGGAACAAGGAAAGCATGCTAGGACATTATTCAGGGATATAATGCAGGGATTAAGGTGCAGAAGAGGGATATGGGATATTTGAGGTTTCTAGAAGTCCTGTACCAATTATTCAGAACGAGAGAGAGAGAGAGAGAGAGAGAGAGAGAGAGAGAGAGAGAGAGAGAGAGACAGAGCACTCAAAAGCTGTGAGCTAAAGATCAGATCGATGTTTTAACAGGACCATTGTGAGTCTGTGTTGACATATGTAGTTTAGGTGAAATTTACCCACTTGTGGTAACAATGGTCCTTCCCCAAAGCCACAGAGTAACATGGTGGTGGCTGGAACTAAGCAGAGACTATAATGAAGCAACTACAGAAGAAGGAACTACTTACTAAAACAATATTGATCAGGTGTTGGAATAGGCAGAACAATGTACCACACACACACACACACACACACACACACACACACACATACACACACAGGGTGTCTGTGCCTTAATTCCTAGTTCCTGTCAATATATCCTCTTACATAGCAAAAGGGACTTTATATGAGTTTGAGACCATACTGATCTACAGAGAGAGTTCCAGGACAGCCAGGGCTACACAACAAAACCTTGCCTTGAATCCCCAAAAGGAGGGGGTAAGGGTCCTTTGTAGATTTGTATCCAGTTAAAGATCTTGGGATGGGAGGATCCTCTCAAATCATTGCAGTAGATCCAGATGTGATCATAAGGATCCTTGTAAAAGAAAGACAAGTTGCATTTTCAGGGGTGGGGGAAGGAAGGGAAGAAGGGAGGAAAGGAGGGAGGGAAGAAAGAAGGGAGAGTTGGAAGGAGGGAGGGAGGCAGGGAGGAAGTAAAAAGAAGGGAGGGAGGAGAGAGGAAGAGGGAAGGGGGGAGGAAGAAAGGGAGGGAAAGAGGGGGAAGGAGGAATTGAAGGAGGAAGAGAGGGAGGGAGGGAAGGAGGGAGGGAGAAAGGGAGGGAAGGAGGGAGGGAGAGAGGGAGGGAGGAATTGAAGAAGGAAGAGAGGGAGGGAGGGAGGGAGGGAGGGAGGGAGGGAGGGAGGGAGGGATTGAGAGAGAATGTAAGTCAAGGTCAGTATGATGGTTTTTATATGCTTGGCCCAGGGAGTGGCACTGTTAGAGGAGGTGTGTCACTGTGGGTGAGGGCTTTAAGACCCTCATCCAAGCTGCCTGGAAGCCAGTCTTCCACTAGCATCCTTCAGATGAAGATGTAGAACTATCAGCTCCTCCTGCACCATGCCAGCCTAGATGCTGCCATGCTCACACCTTGATGATAATGGACTGAACCTCTGAACCTGTAAGCAAGCCCCAATTAAATGTTCTTGTAAGAGTTGCCTTGGTTATGGTGTCTGTTCACAGCAGTAAAACCCTAACTAAGACAGTCAGAAAGATTGGAAAGTCCCTTGTTGCTGGTTGCTGGGCTTATAGTCATAAGCCTGGCAAGGCAGACAGCCTCTAGGATCTGGGAAAACTAGGAAATGAGAAAGCAGACATGATACTGCACTTCAGACTGCAGTCCTCTACAACTTTAAAATAACAAGATTGTTTCGTCTGTTAGCTGGTGAGTTCATTATAGATGCTATAGTGACAAATGAAGGCTGATATAAAGTCATGTCATTAAAAAGAGTGAGCTATAGTGGGCTCAGGGATGTATGGGAGAACCAGGGTCAACAAGATTCATAAAGAGATTGGATGAGAAGTTTAGGATAAAGAGAGAAACAAAGTCTTACTCCATGGTTGATGTTATTTTCTCAACTAATATAAAATGAATTGATTCTGGCTAGAACAGCATTGCCAAAGGCCTGATTAGCATAGATTCAAGGAGAACGGAAGAGATGGGACTAGCACTAGTTAACAGAAAAATAATGTCCTTGAGTTTTGTTTTCACAGGAAAAGGAAACGTTGCAAAACCTAGAAGGGAGGAGGGTCAGTTTCCGGAAAGGTTTGATGACATGGAAGAGTGGAGGAAACAGCTTGGGAGGGATCCCTAAGTGCATGATGGGTACAGAATGATGTGCTAGTGGCTAGTGTGACCTGAGGTATGGGCGGGCACTGATAGTCTGCCCAGAGCAGAAACAGATGTGAGCATGTGAGCCAAGGTGACAGTCAGCTGGTGCATGCAATAGTAGGACATGCTAAAGGGTGAGTCCTCTTCTCCATCCGTGTTAAGCTCAGAGAAAAGTGACTGAGAGCGGAACACAGGGAAGAGGCTCTGAAGGTCTCAGAAAAGAGAAGGAAAATAATCTGGAAGAAAAAGACAAACAATAACCCCAGGAAATGGCTTCCAAATGCCAACCAGTATACAAGGCCAATGAGAGGCCTTGTATTCACAAGGAGAGCATACAGTGAAGCAGGCAGGTCATCTCTAACCTTACATAACTCTAGGTCCATGGGAATAACGTAGGCAGAGTGCGTCACAAATATCAGTGTTGGCCTGGTAAGGATCAGGAAAACTGGGGCATCTGCAAAAGAAAAACTGAAGCAACTGCTCATGACATCTAAACGAAGGAGGAAAGGTCAGGAAAATCGTGGTTTCATTAATGTTGGGCAGTGATTAATAGTCTCAATCTTAAAGAGCATCTAAGGATACCATAAAAATATATTGAGAAAGGAAGCAAGTGGCACAGTTACTATGAATCTTTTTAGAGAGATTATTTGTGTTCATTAATGCATAGGAAGAAAAAAGGTTACTTTTGAATGATGGAAAATTCCCCTTATAAGTGCCATAGTGGCAGTTTATGGACATTTATTACTTTAGTAATTGGAGGAAAACTATAGATGGTATTTTAAATAGCACAGGTGGTAAGGTTGCTGGAAAATTATGCCAGTTAACAATTGTATACCCATAAATTATCTCTTTCGGGCGGCTATAATGTTGAAGACAGTTGTACTTACCAATCATTAAGATACGAGATAGAGATATATATATGCACACACCTCTGACCAGGATGTGGTTTTCCATACCAAACCTTACTAAGTGGTAATCATTGCCTCATAGCAACCAACACTGTCTGCACTGGGCCTGCACAAGACTAGACTTGTCAACAGTCAGAAATGGACAGGGAAGGGGCCCATGGGGCCATATCCCTTCCTTCTCAACTATTGGCTACTGATAAATTCTGATGGAGGGCCAGTCTTTATCTTAGGTTCCCTATCTACCATATTTATAGTAACAGAGATGGCCCTGGTTAAATTTGGTGGGTCACAGAACAAATCAAAAAGATGCAAATATGACAGAAGTACTTGAAGGGAAGGGATGGACTGACAGAGTATGGAGAAGATGAGAGAGGATGATGGTAAGACTAATAAGATTGGATTATGTGCATGCATGAAATTTTCAAGGAAAAAAATTAATTTAAAAAAGAAAATGTGGTCATAGACGGTCTGTTGCTCATTGGTTTGCATTCAGATGATACTCACACAAGGAGATGCAAGGCGTGCTGGTTAATTGGGCATCCTTTCTGATTTGCTGATGGTTGTGTAATTTTTGTTGTTAAACGTTTTGAGTAAATTCACATATAACAGAAAAAGAGAGGGCAAATCTGATCAAGATACATTTTAGAAATGCTCAGAGAATGAATATAAATATTAATTTTTTAAAAAAAGAAAGCAAAAATTATTTTAAATGCTTGCTTGAAGAACAAACAATGCAAACCCATTAAAACTACGATGGGTAAGCTGTTTACAATCATATAATAGTAGTCAAGTCTACTGAAGAATTATCTATGAGTCAGTAACTTAGCAATCAAATAGTATATGTTTACATGAAAAATAGGGAGTATAGTTTCCTGGTATGTGAGCAGTTAACAGTTCTTAAATAGAAAAGTCACTCATAGAAAAACTAATCCCTCACAGAGAGAGAAAGGAAACAAACAAAAAAGAGACACAGCTTTAAATATCACAATCCTGGAGGGCCTGAAGGGATAACTTAGTTGTTATCATAAATATTTTTTGTTAATAATAATATTAAAAGTTCTTTATTCCTGTTGTCATTTGGCAACCTCCATCCCTCAGTGGAACAAATCACAATTGGAAGGCAAGCTTGCTGAAGACTCTGACCTTTTGTCTAAAACATATCCTCTTATGATAGTGCTCCTATCTTAAAGGGACAGCTTAACTTGCTATGAAGAAAAACTGTATTCAAAGTTCACCAAAAAGTATACTTCCTTACAGCTTAAAAGCAAAGTGACTTACAGAAAGTTGGAGAGTACAAAAAATTAAAGACCTATAGAAATGTATCAATAAGGCCCTTACGGAATACACACACAATTCTCTAGAAGGAAGAAAGACCTGAGATAAACACACTTTTAGATGGTAGCTATTAAAGACCTGACAACATTTTAAATTATTCAAAGAGTACCAGGAACAAATGCAGTCCAGACCGACACTGAACGCCATGAGAAGAAGCATCATATAGAGAGCGTGTAGGTTCAAGGATGAGTACATAAAAAACTGCTAAGTTTGTGAACCTATGAACTTCCAAACTGAGGTCAGGTGGCTGGAAGAAATAGTCAAAAACACCATTTCACTAGGATAGCAAACTGGTCTGATGCCACTCAGCAGAGCTTAAAACTCTAAAGTATATCCATAAATCCACAACATAGGAACATTTGCATCCCAGGCAGCCACCATACATCCAGGGGAAAGCTATTAGAAGCTGAAATTGTTTGACATCAACTCTCATTTTCTTTGAGAAACATTGACATAACTGTTCCTATGTTCGCATTCCATGTTCAAATTATTACAGACGCAGCTTTGCCTGACTGGATTTGAATACATATGATCTACTTACTTGTTCAGCAGGAAAGAGAAACAGGAAGTGAGATGGCCAAAGACTGAAAGGTCATCCAGCCCATCTGCTTTCTTCCATGACCCATTTGGAATACCCTGGTCCAAGTAGAACAGCCCCAGTGCTGCCCCTTGCCATTTAACTCATCCTTCACCCAAGCTTCCTACCTCTCACACTCAGAAACAACATATAAAAAAGCATTTATTTATCCTCAGATGGGACTTTTTTTGACCTGGCCATACCTTCAATTTGAAAAGGAACAGAAGAAAAAACAAAACAAAACAAAACAAAAAACAAAAAAAAAAAAAAACAAACAAAAAAAAAACAAAACTAGACCTGAGTTTGCCTTTCCTGAAGTAGTTTTGTTGTTGTTGTTTTGTTTGGATTTTGGGTTTTTTTTTTTTTTTTTTTTTTTTTTTTTTTTTTTTTGGTTGTGTTAAAAACACACAGGCCATTAACTTCTCTGTTCCTGTTTTCCTTTCCCTGTTAGGAAGCATGAAGCCCTAAGCCTTTGCATCTACTATGTAGTCCAACTTCAAGTTTTTGTCCTGGGCCTCAAGATGTTTTCTTAAAGGAAAAGGGTAGCTATTTAAAAGATTCATAATATCTGTTCTAATTTTTTATACCCCTGTGTGTGTGTGTGTGTGTCTGTGTCTGTGTGTCTGTGTGTCTGTGTGTCTGTGTTCATGTGTTTGTATTCTCTATTTTTCCATTTTTAATTGGGTGTAAGTAAATTTAAAAAATGACATCCCATACAGTTATGTTTTATTTCAGTCAAACATGTCAAGAGTTCTTCTTCAAGACTGCCTGTGTAAGTTTCTTCCAGAATGAAGCTGGAATGTGCCACTTCAGGAGTGGGATAACAGCTTTTAGTGGAGCAGACCTGAGATTATGAGGAATCACCATCTGTCCTTTTCACTCTGAATCCCTTCAGAGCTGTTATGCACATGGCTCCAGCCATCAACTGCTGGCCCTCTTGCTTCCTCAGCAGAGAGCTTTCTAGAAGTTGGATTTCTCCATGCAGTTTCTTTACACAGCACCCATCAGTGCTTTTCAGAACACAGTCTGCATCACAGGGAAGGACTTGTAAAAACAATGCTTTCTTCCTCCCACAGAGTCTCCAAGTCAACTGCTCTAGGGTGGAGCAGTCTAAGAATTTGCATTTCTAACAAGTTCCCAGATGAGGCACCAGCCACTAGGGAGGAAACCACCCAAGAGAACAACACCTCAGATCTCTCCATTGTCCTGATTCATAATCTCCAGACACATTGCCCTGACTTTCATACTTTGCAGATAGACACTACAACCTGGCATTTACTATCTTCTTTTCATATAGTGTTTTTAAATAAAATTCTTTGAGCATTTCATACATTCATACAATGTATTTTGATAATATTTAACTCTACCTGTCTCCAACTCCTTTTCTTTTAAGATACAGTCTTACTATGTGGCCCAGGTTCCATTTATAATCCTCTTGCCTCAGTCCAGGTCTACCATTAGTCCATGTCTGCACTACTTACAGCCAGGTTGGTACATCAATCAACTCTCTGTATTCTTTTCACAGTTACCTTCTCGTTGTGTACAGAGCACACAAGCATCCTGGATCGGGCTGTTCAGATTCAGATACACTTCTTCCTGATCACTACAGTACTCAGTCTTCAACAGAGTCCTGGAATGACACCTCTTCCCAGAAGTCTTTTATAATGCACTTTCATTAGAACCCTCTCACTTGTACTTTTATAACACTTACACAAGCCTGCCTTATATTATCATTAGTGGCTATTATCTAGCTCTTTCTACTAATTAGACAGGTGAGCAGTTAGGAAGATACACCAGAGTCAAGCTTACCAAACATTTTGCTGTGTGGCACAGAACACAGCACTTGACGGAGAGCCTTGAAGAGATAATAGTATATTTCTCTGAAGGTACTTGTGGGGAATTAAATGAGCTAATTCGAATAAAGTACTGAACAGCATGGTTAGCAGATAGAGCTCAGGAGATAATGGTGAGCAGTTTCCTGAAAGCATTAATTAACTTCAAGTTCCATGGCATTCCTATGTGGTCAGGTCTCTATGTCCCTTCAAGGATGTTGATGTGACTGCTTGACCAGTAGACTGTGACAGACAGTGGCTGTGGTCTAGACTCTAAGGAATGAACGGAGTCTACCCTGTGTCCCCGAGGAGGCGCCCTGTTGGATCCTTGCCACTCTGTGACAAAGAAACCCTGGCTTGTATCCTTCACTGAGCTCCCAACAGACAGAAAACACATAGGGAGCCATTTTGAATGCTGATGATCCAAAATAGGTGCTTTGCCGTATACGGTTGAGGTAGTAAGCTGCCCTCACCCAACCCAGCCAAAACCTTACATTTCAAAGCCGAGGAAAAGGCTCATTATTTAAAATCACTAAGTCCTAGAGTGCTTTATCACATAGTAATGGATGATGAAACAAGAACCTGTTCATACCTCTGCATCTTTTCTGTCCTCAGAACAAGTCTACAGGTCAGAACCCTGCAGAGGGGTCATCCCAGGGTTCAGACATTTCTAGAGGAAAAAGCCTGCTTGGGGTTCTTCTTGCATGAGTAAACATATAATTTCCCAAGAAAGAATTCCTTTTAACCTGAGAAAAGTGTTACCTTAGTCAGGTGGACTAAAGTCCTCAGATAAAAGCCTTAGCTGTGATCTAGGGTCTACAAAACAGGCTGACTGGTAGCATTTTGGAAAAGTATCTTGCACTTACCAGGGTGGAACTTGTTAATTATGGTCTGTGACCTTTCCTAAGTAGTAATTCCCAAACAAAAAGGATTGTCTAGTTGGTGCCAGTTTCCTACCACCCAGCATGGCACCTGAGATGGCAGCAAAGACCCAAGAAATCTTTATTAGTTAAATGTTGACTGACAATTGCTGAAAATACGTTTGGAAGAATGAAAACAGGCATATGACTCCCCACAACCCCCCCCCCCCCCGCCTCAGACACAAATAAAAAGTCCTTAAGGAAAAACAAAAGCAAAACCTTCTGCCCTAATATCAAGTTGCTTTGTGAACAACTATTTTCTGTTAGAAGGTAGGAGTAATATACGCTGGAGTAATTCGTTTGATTAGCAACCCCAGGTCTTATGCAAGTCCTGTTAATCCCCCCACAAACACATACACACAACGTGTCACCTCCATTTAGAGTCATCACCTTCACAAATGTCAATTGTAATTGCTGTCTCAGATCAGTTTTCTCCCTTTCTCTGTCAATCTGTTTCCAAAAGAGGCCGAGGTAATCTCCCTTAAACACTATTTTTACCATATCCTTTTTCCTACCCCAGAGCCTAACTGAGAATCTCAGCTGTCAACTGCTTGGAATTTAAGCTCATTAAGAATTCAACCCATTAACAATGCCTATTAAGGTTTTCTAAAATTCTTCCACTAATTTTCCAACCAAACTTTCCTTCCCCAAACCCCCCTGACACCTTATTACCACTTTCCAAATGGGAACAAAACATGGAACCACCGATACAGTCATGCAGAGATGCAGCATCTTAATTCCATCAGTGAGATTGTATTATTTTTGTCAAGATACTTGAGCAGAAAGCTCACTGCCTTTTATATTTTTGGATCTGGATATACAGCCAAGAGCTCAGGATTCTCTTTCCTCAGCCTCTAGTGTTAGGATTACAGGTATATATCACCATGCTTACCTGAGTGTCACTCCAAGGAAGGAGGGGACACTTACCAACTACTGGTCATCATCACCTTCACGATAACCTTCAAAGGTTATTTAGAGAGTCTTTAAAATATTAAAAATTATTTTTAATATTTTAAAATCTTTAAGAATTATTTCAGGCAGCTGACCAGGCGGTTCAGCAGTTAAGAGCACTGGTTGCTCTTGCAAAGGACCTGGGTTTGACGCATAGGACCTACACCATGGCTCATGTAACTCCTGTTCTATGAGGATCTGATACACTTTTCTGACATCCACAGCAACCAGGCACACGTAGCAAACAGACATACATGGAGGAAAAACATACAATAAAATACATAAAATCTAAAAAAACCATATTTCTATTGATAAATATTTTGAGAATTTAGTGCTCTAATTAATGAAGACATCAACATTTTTCATGGGTAGTGTTTGTCATTCCTCTGGCTTTCCTCATCCATCTCCCCTAGATAGCCATAGCTATTATATGAAGAGGGTGGCTTTATGGGAAACACCTAACATATTTTCAAAGTGGCCTTTCATTTTGAATATGCTACAACAAACCATCTGAAGAAACTGACCATGGCCACAAGAGTTCAGGCTAAGCATACCCAAAGATGGGGCTACCATCTTCTTTCTTGGACTGTGACTTTGTGCTGAGCATGCTCAGGAATGTTCTTGAAGGAGCACACTCTGGTCCTGGCCTCAAAGTGATTTCAGTGTGTAGGCTTTCTGCAAGAACACTCCACAATTTGGGAAAGGAAGGGGTTCCTTAGAAAGAACTTCATGTGCTCCTTACCTACTGCAAGTAATACTCTTTCTTTACTTTTACTTTGTCGCTGTGCTTGTTTTGGCTTAAATTCACCAAGATGTGAATGTATTGCATTTGGTCACATGGCCACTTCTGATTGGGGGGTTGGGGCGTGGGGAGGGGAATAAGATTATATAATGAAGTCAGTACAGGGAGAGTGTCTTAGGGTTTTACTGCTATGAACAGACACCATGACCAAGGTACTTCTTATAAGGACAACAGATTCAGAGGTTCAGTCCATTATCACCAAGGCAGGAACATACCAGCATCCAGACAGGCCTGGTGCAGGAGGAGTTGAGAGTTCTATAACTTCATCTGAAGGCTGCTCGCAGAAGACTGGCTTCCAGGCAGCTAGAACTAGGGTACTAAAGCCCACTCCCACAGTGACACACCTACTTCAACAAAGCCACACCTACTCTGACAAGGCCACATCTCCAAATAGTGCCACTCACTGGGCCAAGGATATATAACTCATCACAGGGAGGGAGGGTGAGAGTGATAGAGAGTCTTAATGTATAAAGTTCTCAAAAAAATAATAATAATAATAATAAAAAAAAGCGCTAGTGTCTTTCCTAGAAAGCAACCTAGGCCTACATTTAATGGCTTAATGTATTGCCTGCTCGCTCTTTCTTTCTTTCTTTCTTTCTTTCTTTCTTTCTTTCTTTCTTTCTTTCTGTCTGTCTGTCTGTCTGTCTGTCTGTCTTTCTTTCTTTCTGTCTTTCTTTCTCTCTTTCTTCTCTTTCTTCTCTTTCTTTCTCTCTCTCTTTCGTTTCTTTCTCCCTCTTTCTTTTTATTTGTTCAGACTCAAACCATGTTGAGAAACTATAAAAGAAGAGAAAAGAAAGACAAATGAACTATAACAACAGGAAACAGATTTAGTCTAAAAAAAAATGGTCGGAGGATTAGGAATGGAAACAGCAGTCTATCAGCATTTCTGTGCCATTCACAGAAATCTGTCTCTTTAAAATACACACCCTGGGGAGAGTTAACAGACTCATATCCTAATTATAGAGAGTACAAACACTATATGAAAATTAATGAAGAGTAACCAATGATGCTCTAGTAAGGCGTCAGAACTTCCATCCAAGTAAGATCGTCTTGGCATTCTTGAGAATTCCTTTCTGTTTTTTATTATCCACAATCTCTTGAAAGGGACCTGCAAACCACTAAACATCAGAAGACTAGCAATTCCTTGCAGCTACTGTGTAGCTTTTGGTATTTACAGCTGGGGTTGGGGAAAGTCCTAGAAATCCAGAGTACTTAGAGTAAGTGGAAAGAACCAGATCCAGGCAAATGCTTAACTTCATTGAGAATGAGGTTAGAAGTCAGACAGAAACTGACGTACTCAGTCTCGGAGTCTCTGTTCTTAAAACACAGGTGTAGTCATTGACCTGGGGGATTTCACAGAGATAAAAGATAATGCATGTGAGGTGTCCAGCTTATAAACAAACTGTTAAGCTGTTAAGTCCTTTCCTTTTCCATATGCTTAAATTTCACCCAGTAGACAATTTCAACAACAATAAAGGGTTCACTGTTATAGGATGGGAAAAAGAGGTTATGGGAAGATAACTGTTTTAGTTTAAAAAAAAAAAAAACAGAAGACCTCTCTCTGTGTTTTCTACTTTTAGATAGTAGCAGTTATAAACAAGATTATTCATGAACACTTGAAAATAATTCCATCAAAAAAGATCAAAAGATCTAACATAATATAAATTATATTCCCAACATGGAGAGATGCGGGGAACAGAGTGACAGGCCAGAGAACGAGGATATACAGTGAGTAAATCCCAAGTCTAAATTCACTGTGACCAAAGTCTAAAGCTCTAACACAGTGTGGGAGTGTGGGACCCTAACTGGAGCTGTGTGGGGAACAGAGTAGCAAGGCAAAGACAAGTACACACAGTGATTCTCTGGTCCAATTTCCACTGTGCTATTCTTCACAGGTTGCCAACAGGAAGCGTTCTCAAAATTCCTAAGTCCTACTTGGAAGGGAATGGTTTTGTTTAAGAAAATGCTGGCTGACGTCTGTAACAAAAGCTGTAACTCTTCCTAGAAGGCACTGTCCTGACGGACCAGCAGGCTTCCAGACTGGGCAGCTGCTGCAACCCATGCAAAGACACTGGCCCTTACTTTTCTCTAGCCAGTGGCATGCATGTGACCTTCCATGATGCCTGTCAGATTCCACAGAACCAGTTATTTCCAACCTTGCCTTAGGCTTGCCAAGAGGATGATGGATCTGGCTGATTGCTTTGGCCCTTATCTGCCACTCTGATTTGAAAGAGTGGTGTTTCTCTGGGGCGGAATGAGAGCAAATACCGACACCATAGAGGTCAGGAAAAGGGAAGGAATCCAGATCTGCCCTACACTTTTCCAAGCTCACTGAGATGAAAAGGTTTGTGGGTAGGGTGGGAGGATATGTTTACAAAGACAAGCAGAGACTATAGGTTGATATATTACAATATTTAATCCTTATAGTACAATCAAGGCTGTGGCTAGGCCGGGCCAGAGCTCTGACATTAAAACATCCATCCATCCTATTAATATAAGAATGTATAATCTGCCTTAACTGCTGATCTCATATGCCGATAGATTTAAAAACCAAAGCAAATAATGATGATGATAATAAGCAAAAAATATGAAATAGTCAGAACTCTCTGAGAGGAAGTATACTTGTAGGTGGGGGTGTTGTCAGAGGAAATCTAAACAGGGGTAAGAAAGACAAAAATATATTCACAAAACAAAGTGGAAATCATTGTTATGTAAAATACAACAGTTAAACTTAATTTTTTCTGCCCAGACTTGAATATATAAAACCATGTCTGACTTCCACTGTATTAAAATTATTAACTACAGAGACTTAACCATTAGAACTTAGTACCAAGATGGGTATGATACACAGGAGACTGAGGCAGGAGGATAACCTGAGTCTGGGTAAATGAGGAGAGCCTAAAAACATAAAGAGTTCTCATCTCTAAAACAAAAGAATAAAAAGATGTGAAGACAGACAAGATTCTTAAGGAAACTATCACACCCATATGAGATACACTTCCATTTTAATACATTCACAATATCTGGATCAGTGCTTGACACTAAGTAGGGTCTCTGCTGTGTTTCCCAGAGTGATTCATCAGAAGGATTCCAGGCTGATAAAATGCTTGTTTGTTTATTCCAAAGAGAACGGCTTGTGAGGGGCTATTGAGTGATAACAGATACTCCAGGCATCTACTTAAATAAGTCTGTATGGATGCTTGAGGGCTGAAGGGATTCAGACCCTGTTGGAAGATCCCTGCCACTCTTGACCAGTTCCTTCTAGCAGCCTGTAAAAGTAGTCTTCTGCTACTTACCATAATCTATATAAAAGAGCTTAAAGGAATTTTCATACACCATACACCAAGTACGCTTTGGAATACATAGATGGCTGCCACTCTTTAGGAAGAAGGCAACCAAAAATAAAATAAAATAAAATAAAATATAAAAAACTCATGTAATTTAAAAATCTAAAGTGAACTGAGATAAAACTACATTTGGAGAAAATAAAATTGAAGACAGGACTTTCTCTTTTAAAAGATGCCTGGTGAAGGACTTTCCTGATCAGTTGTAATTTAAACCAATCTTTAATAACACTCATAATTGGCTAAATCTCAATGATGTGAAGAAAAACACTTTGTTGCTAGGCAATAAAAGTAACAAAGAAGAGATTGGTGTGGAAGTCCTGGAAAGGGCCCAAGACACTTGATTCTCACATTATCCCCGAGGATTTGTCTCATCAGACCCTGGCTCTCCTAGATCCCTCCAGCAGTTTCCGATTGGTGAGGTCTTGAAATTATTTAAATTAGATAAATTGAAACTTTTATTGAACAATTCAATGTACTACATAATTTAAGAAAAAAAAACCTGATCATTTAGAAAATGCACACCAACCATTCATAGTTAAACACCCCTGTGGCTTCTCACGTGTTCAGGGGAAAAAAAAATGCAAACACCATGCCTGTCACTGTCTCTCTGCTGCAGCCCGGTTTCCTCTCTCATTGCTTTCACTCTCCCTTCTGCAGCTGATATAAATATCATTGGTCCTTCCCAGCTGAAAACCTTGTGCTTTCCATCTTTGCCTGAACACTTTCTTCCAGCTGAGTTCACAGTATGGCAGGTCTAGGGGTAGATTACGTTCTGTCCTCCAACACCATCTAGAATTACACTATCCCCTTCACTCTCCCTCCTAGCATTTGTCTCTTTCCCAAAATAACAGATTTCAATGTTAATAATTTTATTTCATTTTTTTTTTTAAAAAAAAGACAGCACTAGCATGAGGCTGTTTCCATACTTTGAGTTCCTGTGTTTGAAATGCCAGTCTTAGTGTATAAACACACTTAAAACCTAATTTAGATTTAAAAAAAAAAAAAAAAGTAACAACACTTGAGCGTCAGCCAATCATGAACAATCAAGTCTCAAGCCTCAGGCAATCACTAGTTGCCACATGATCAGCCCATGCTCAAATAAAACAAAGAATTGGCTGACACCAATCAGGCTACTGGCATACTTTACTTGTTCTGTCTATAAGGACTCACTATCCATACTGCCCAGTAGCTGCTTTGAACCCTCTGGTTACCCATTTCATAAGTCATCATTTTGCTCAGCTAAACTCTCAAGTATAACTGTTGAGGTTATTTTTTTTTTTCCTCTTCTCAGTTAGATACCCATTTCTTCCACCAGAGTCTAAGATCCAAGAGAAAGAAACCAGGCCCACGTTTTCTGCTGTATTCTTAATATCCAGGACAAGCAAAGAACATCACAGAGACAGTTAGTATCTGTTGAATTAACAATGCATATATCTTCTGTTTTTCTTTCTCCTTTCTTGTCAATTAAAATTTGAAATATAGGATATTGCTATTCTAATTTTATTTCATAAAAAAGAGATTGCTACGGCTGTCCTCTGAGAGGCCCCACGCAGCAACTGACTCAGACAGATACAGACACCCACTGCCGAACTGAGTGTAGCTTGGGGACTCTCATGAGAGAACAGGAGGAAGGACTGTGGCCCCAAAGGGTCTTCCACAGGAAGACCAAAACAGTCAACTAACCCTTGGGACTCTCAGAAACTGAACCACCAACTGAAGAACAAACACAAACTGGACCTAGCCCTCCACACACATATGTAGCAGATGTGCAGCTTGGTCTTCATGTAGGTCCTGAACAACTAGAGGGGTTGGGGTGGATATCTCAAAAGGCTGTTGCCTATCCATGGGATATGTTCTACTACTTGGGCTACCTTTTCTGGTCTCAGTAGGAAAGGAAGTGCCTAGCCTTATAGAGACTTGAACTGTCAGAATGGAGGGATGCACAGGGGTTCCCTATCCACTCAGAGGAAAAAAAAGAGGGGGCAAGGATTGTGGGAGGGGGTGATTGGGAGGGAGCAGAATATAAAGATATATGTGTGTGTGTGTGTGTGTGTGTGTGTGTGTGTACGCACTGTGCCCAGTTTGAAGTGATACATCACTGAGATTCACAAGCACCACTGTCAGTTTGTTTTGCTCACAGATATTTTCCCAATGTGTTAGTATTCAGCAAGGAAGCATTGCTCAGCTAGATCTCTGGCTCACTAACTGGGCCCAGACTGGTAACATAAACACTTCCCTTTTACAGTATCATCACTGAGACAGTAGAGTAGAGATGGAGAGTGATATATGACAAAAGAGACTCGAGTCCCTCGTCCTCCTGGGCTACACACAACAAACCCAGCAGCTGCAAGAAAAGGCCATGAAACAGAAATTAGAAAGTAGATGCTGTCTGAATGGCCTAATAAAGGTCATGCATGAGCCTTGTGACCCAGCTTTTCCTTTTTTTTTTTTTTTTTTTTTTTTTAAGTTTTCTTTCCCTGCTCACTAACCTACTCCCATTCTTGGGAGTTCTTCGCTTTTCTTAATAAATCATCTCTATTTCCTATTACATTATCATGTGTCCCTGGCACAATTCTGGGACCCAAGAATCAAGAAATGCCAGTAGGTGACCTCTGGACTTAGACCTGTGCTTATAACATCACTTTGATTTCTTAGCATATAGAACCATCTTTGTCCTCTGTATTTTTTTTTTAAACTCATGGTAACTATTCACTAATGAAAATCAAATTCTCAGAAAGAAAATTGATAGTTTCTATTCTTGTCTCGCTAGACAAAATACAATAGTATTTTAAAATCACTGGCTATTTGTACTTTATAAAAACTGGTTTTGCTGCAGAACTGACTCCAATGCTGATTACTGTTGCCCGCCTTTCCGTAGACACAGAAACGTCTTATCTCCATGGACAGGAAAGGAAAGGAATGAATTTGTTTTCATAAATTCAGCTCTGCTCACCAAATCCAGTCTTTACAATGTATAACATACACAAAACAAATAAACTTCGGACAACTGATTGCCAGCAATCTTAGGGGAATTCTGAAAGACAAAACACTTCATGGTTTACTTAGCTGACACCAGTGAAAAGCCAGATTAGTATTAAGTATCAATGCTTAGCACACATGCTGTACCAGGGATGCTCACAATGGGCTGCCATTCACCGAGGGCTGCTTTTAAAACCAGAGTGGAGCACCTCAGGTCTGTCTGGCACTAGGGACCCAGGCCAGTGGAAGGGTGGGCACCTGCTTATTCTATAAGAAGCTCTGGTTGACTCCCAAGCACCATACGTTTCATAGCGAGATTCTAACACCAAGAATTACAATCATAAGCATATTTCACTTTGAAAAGTAAAAGCACTTAAGTTCTGGAAAAGAAACTATACTGCAATTTTAAATAGGAAAGTATGTGGCATATTCAGAAAGGGTCATAAAATTTGTTAAAATGAGCATTTGCAGATTAACCTTTAGCTTTTAAAGGGTCAGTGCTTTACAAGGAAACCACTGTACCAGAAAGGTTCAAATCATTTAGAGCACTTACGGTCCTTTTTTTTTCCTTTCAAATAAAGTCTTTAAAGTGACATTTCTAGTGGTCAGCACAAGTTTAGAATGGTGTGGTGTTCATGGGAGCAATCGAGTCTCTCAGAGTTGACCTTCCTTCTCGTCACAGTTGTGGGCGATGTTGTTGGCAAGCATGGGAGGGGGGAAGGCCAATGTGGAATGCTGCTGACCTCCTGAAAGTATACTGGACACTTTCTCCTCCCTTCAGAAGAATCTAGTCCCAAATATCAACAGTGCTGAGGTTGAGAAAAACCTGCTTTCCTTTAAAGTAATATCACTTGGAAGCCCAATGAGTAGATCAGGCTTTTGTTTTGCTTGGTTATAAAATGTAGATCAAACTACAAAAACACCTAACACTTCTCAGGATGTAGCACTTTTCTGGTGTGTTTGGTGTGTACTATGTCTCTACTTAACTTCACCTTAACTTTCCGCCTGGCATCTAGTAGATATTTATTGAATATATTTTGTTTATCTTTGACAGAGTCTCACTATAGCTGGCCTCCTCAAGCTCTCAATCCTCCTGCCTCAGTCTCCTGCACTCTAACAACAAGCATTCGCCACCCTGTCCAACTCCAGAAACTCTTGAGCATGACACAACTAAAGCTGCACTGTAAAAGTGGCTTGCGGGCCACCTCCTCCCTTTCCTCTTATTATACAGTGGCACGTGGACCTGCCCCAAATCAAGCTTCCACCCCACAGAAGAGTCCAGTTCCCTCAGGAAGGGAGGGAAACAGAAATAATCCTGTCAGTTAGATGAGGATTTAGCACAGAGCTGGCTCTGCAGCTCCCACCACTCAGCTTCAAAACACTGAGAGAGAGAAAGGAACTTCTACTATAATGTGGGTCTCCTATACAGCTGTTTACACAGTCCCTTGGACAGGCATTTATGTCATTTGATACTCCCCAAGGTTACCGGAACTAAAAGTGCATTTTATGTAAAGAGATGCTAAGATGGTCAAGTTTTTTTTTTTTTTTTAAATTCCGATGCAAATAACTGAGAATCTGCCTCCTACATTAGCCTATTTATAAAGTTTGAGAGGAGGATTTGCTATCCTTAGTGCAGTCAACTTCACTTATCTCAGTTAAGAAAAGGGGAAAAGGCATACAGACAACCTGCACCTACAGATGTCAGTAGTCAGGGCTGCTCTTTTAAAATACAATTTTCTTCTTAACAGAAAAGGACATTCTTAGAAGTGGGCATGGTGGTCCATGCTTGCAATCCCAGCACCCAGGAGGCTGAGGCAGAGGTGGAGAATACAAGTTCATAACCATCTTGGCCTACAGAGCAAAACCAGGCCGAAGACTGTTGTTGTTTACAAAATTTTTAAAATCATTATTGTTATAACGCTATGGACTTTTTATATGGAAAGTAGTTCTGATCTTAAAAAGGAAAGCGTCAAAAATGCCAAGATACATATTATAATCTGTCTTACCCCCAAATTTATATTAATGGACTCTTCTGAAACGTCTATTGCTACTTCTCCAATGATCAATGAAATCTTTATAACTGGAAAGTCAAAACAACCAGGATCATGTGATTTAGAAAGTGAAACAGTTTGGTCTAAAATACATATCTATTTGCAAATCTAGTACAGTTCAGGGTACAAATTAGTTATCTCTTCTTTCAATTATTAAGCTCAAATATTTTTTTTATTTAAAAAAACAACAACAAAATGTTTTTTTTTATTTGCAGATACACAGTATACCGCTTAAAGAGGTTTTGGTTCTTAATTTATGGATAAGTTTTATCTACTAATCTGATATAAAATTCTCCACATCCTTTTGTCTCAATTTCTGTCTGTGGCATTAATTAGCCAGTAAATCACATTCTGTTGTACAGTTAAGGAAACAGCAACTGGAAGACACGTTTGGACCCAAGTAAATATTTGACTAGTACAGTGGTAAATCCTGGCACTTGGGTCTATTCCAGGTACCACAGGTATGTGGAAATTCCATTAGTACTAACTCTTTAAACCAGATCTCTAAATATTTAAATACATCATAAACATCATTTTGTTAAGAAAGCTTTTAAGAAGATCTCACACGCCAAATTCCATGGAGGGTCTGCCTGTGTGACAACAAGAAAGCCTATGTGCAAGCCTATGTGTGGTCTTGGAGGCATCTTCCTCTCTTAGGGCTTTACAATGTCGGTTTGTTTGATTTCAGTCTTTAAACACAGGAGACTGGTCCCAGTTAGCTCTTCTCCACCGGCTATGTTGAAGCAGGGCAGAGCATTTTTGTTTTCTCATTAACTGGCTCTTAAGGGGAAGGGAGGAGAGTCTGCCACACATATATGATCTTGTTTTTCTTCTTCTTTTTTCTTCTTTGGTTCTTGGAGACAAGGTTTCTCTGTGTACCCCTGGGTGTATTGGAACTCACACTAGAGACCAGGTTGGTCTTCAACTCAGAGATCTGTCTGCCTCCAGGAATTTTGCAAGTCCTCTTCAAACCTTTAAATGCCCCTCAGTTTACTCTTCTCATTAGAACTTTCAGTATGACCATTTTGAGACCAAAGAGGAATTCCTTTTTATCAATAAACAACTTACTTAAATTATTTTTTTTAAAAAAACTGAATTTCCTAAAGACT
This sequence comes from Arvicanthis niloticus, assembly GCF_011762505.2. NCBI lineage: Eukaryota > Metazoa > Chordata > Mammalia > Rodentia > Muridae > Arvicanthis > Arvicanthis niloticus. Next base: position 43,375,329 of record NC_047672.1, on the reverse strand, counting down.
CAATTCCTATGCAAATGTGTGCTCTTTCTTTTGTTCCTTAGTTCTTTCTTTCTGTTTGTTTTGTTTTGTTTTGTTTTGTTTGACAAGAGGTCTTGCTTGTAAAGCACACTTGCTTTGAACTTACACTGATCTCTTTGCCTCTGCCTCCCCAGTGCTGGACTCCTTCATGGCAGGCACCCCGCACTTTTGTTTGGGAACCTTTACCAGAAGTCATTCACTATTTCAGTAAAACCACCTCTCTGTATCTGAGTCAACCCGATGGTAGGCGTGGATCAGAATTCTCTCCCAACTGTGTTTTTATAGCAATGCTATGAAATAGGTGCCATCGGCCATAAACTCATCATATCTTCCAGGGAGCATGCGTATAGATGGCAATTCATATTTTTTCTCTCTTTCTTTTATTGAAAATAGATTTTTCCATACATTCTGATTACAGTTTACCCTCCCTCAACTCCTCCAAAATCTCCCCCACTTACTGTAACAATTTCTAGACGTGAAATTTAGGAACTGTTTTCACTCCCATTCAGGACCAAATTCTCACCCCGTACATCTGTGTGTGCCCCTGAAAAGCTGGGTACCCCCTTGCACATCCTATGTGACCCTCCGCCATCCCTAACTCCCTTCTTCACCATAGAAGCTCTTGTCATAGGCAACAGTGAGCTAACATTTTAAAGATTCTCATATGTTTAAATAAGGTCCCAAGGAGAAAGTTTAAGGAAATAATCTTTAGTGAAATAAGATAAACCCATGCTTTATATGTAATGATTACAATCCTTTTTGCCAAAACACTGAGAGCCAAGATATGTCTAATTACATACAAATGGATATAGAAGAAGGAAAAAAAACAAACAAAACAAAACTGAAACCTACAGCCAACTGATAGACCAAAACAAGTCAGGATGTGGAATTTCCGATCAGAAAACCACATCAAGAGAATTTAACATTATTTCCAAAAGAAAATGTAATTGGGGCAAATGACATTCTGTGTAAGCTATTACAGAAGTATTCTTAAGTTATTGAAAACTCTGATAAAAATAATTTGAAGGCATGAACGTTTTCACTTTAACTCTTGAGTTTTTGAAAACGAAAATCATCACTCACAACTTACATGGGAAGTAAAAAAGATAGTTGGCAATACTGCTGTAAATAATTCTCTTAATTTTATTTTTTTTTAATTCTCTTAATTTTCTCCCACAGTCCTCATACATATACAAGACGCCAAAGTACTAACTTGCTAAAATTATATGTCCATGGGTCAAATATGCCATAAATATAAGGATTACCGATTAACACAGTGATGTTTCAAGTCTCCCATTTTCAATTGTTTATTCTCAGCTTCTACCATCTCAACAACCACATGACTTCAGTCTGTCTGTCTTGTTAAGGCTGATGTTTTGAGTGGGGAGTAGACATTAACCAGATCTAACACCGTAAATGCAAGTGATTTGAAAATAAGAGGGAAAGGACCTCTGCCATTGGCCCCCTCAGAAATGTTAGTGGCACACCCCCAAATGCTCTTACCCGCAGGGCCTCAATCACGAGGTCTCTGGCTTCTAGTTCACCTTCCATCACGCTGAGGAGCAGCCGAAGTTCTGATTTGCTGAGGGTGTCCACATCAAACTCCTTTTTCTATAAGGCAAATTGAAAATGGAATCAGGCTGGGCAGTGGTGGCACACACCTTTAATCCCAACACTTGGGAGGCAAAGGCAGGCAGATTTCTGAGTTCAAGACCAGCCTGGTCTACAGAGTGAGTTCCAGGACAGCCCGGGCTATACAGAGAAACCCTATCTCAAAAAACAAAACAAAACAAAACAAAAACAAACAAACAAAAAAAAAAAAAGAAAATGGAATCAGTACTAACATCCTTTCTGGAAAAGATGGCTGTCCTGAAACCAACCATGGTGGCTTTGGGATATTCATCCCATGTACTGGGAAGTGGAAGCTGGCAGTTGCTTGAGCTCACTGGCCAGCCAACCTAGCCTTGACAAATTCTAGGCCAATAAGCGACCATGACCATGTCTTAACAAAGGGGGCTGGGGTCAATGCCTGAAGAATAATATCCAAGATTGTGCTCTGGTCTCCACATACGTGTATATACATGTACATTCCACCCACTCACACATAAATGTACATATATACAAAAGAGAGCAATAAAGATAGAACTGAATGACCTATGGATCAATTCTATCCAGCCAGCGGCTGGGTGCAGGACAGATGCTCCAGCTCCTAAAGAGAGAAAACCATGTAATGCCATTTCTGCAAGCCTCTCCTCAAAAAAAAAGAGATGTCTGACTGTCTGAACATCTGGACTTAGAATCTCTCCAAACTATGCAGCACACATTTAAAAGGCTCTGGAGTCTATATCAAAACAGGCTTGGCCTTGGGATTGGGGGTGGGGTGGGAGGCTAATTTTGAGGGTAACAAGAAAACACAGATGTATTCCTTGGAGGGTCTCTGACATAGTGGCTCCTGGGAGGGTATTATAAATTCCAGGGCATCCAATAATAACAGATCTTGTTTACAGAACTTTCTACAGGAGAGGCCACCAGCTGGCAGTCTATACCCAAGTCTGGCCTGCAGATGTGTTACTTGGGCCATGAAGAAATGTTTCGTCTTCCATTCAGCCTACATTAGAAAACCTGAAAATTTTAAATAAAAGTTTTGGAACTCTGTCTTCTCTTCAAGTCAGATATTTAAGCTTTCTCAGATTTCCAATGCCATAGGCAAGAATCCAGAGTCAAAAAACAATGGCCTATGTTCTAAGAAACATATTTTTCTTTATAGTGTCAGCTGTTACACACACACACACACACACACACACACACACACACAAGCAGAAAGAGAGAGAGATGCTTTTAACTAGCCTGAATTATCACTGACATGTAGTTATCCTGATGTGCCATCAGGTGACATTGTTACCAGGCTACAGAGATAAATAAACCTATGTAATTTCTTGCCGTTCTATAAAGGTTGAGATATGGTTCAGGGCTAGACAAAAATGTTTCCTAGAGACTCGGGAAGAATACGAAGAGTCTGTACAAGGGCCAAGGTAATCCTACTCCACACCCCATACTCTTCTAGCTCTATGATTTCTTCTTCTATAACTTTTCTTGGTGACTACTCCCTAGCTCTCAGTGCAGATAACCATTGACACTAAATTCCTGTCCTTAGTAGCAACTTCTTGCTTATGACTTCTTCATGGGGGTCTTCTGACATCCATTTTGTAGCTGAGCTGAGAGAGGATCACTCAGAATGTTAGACAAGTTTGAGTTAGTATAGAGGACGGGATCCAGCACCCATGGTCCCTCCACTCTGTGCAGACACACTTGATAAACCCACTCACTCCCTACCTGATGAAGACAACCTAGTTCATCACCATATGTCTCCAGGCATCTGAGCTCAGAAGGTATTCTCCAAGGCATTCTAGAATCTGACTGCACATTTGTGTAGCACTTAATGTTTTTCCAAAGTATTCTCAGAAAACAAAACTTAATCCACAGGACACCATCACCTCTAGTTTTAGTTGAAGAAACTACAACTCAGGAGTCGAAGGCATATATAGAAAACAACTAGTAAACAGTAAACCAGATGTACCAGCTGTGCCTGTGCCTGTGCCTGTGCCTGTGCCTGTGCCTGTGCCTGTGCCTGTGCCTGTGCCTGTGCCTGGCTTATCTGTGCCTGTGGTACACAGCACCAATGCTCCAGAATGGACTATGTGTGCATCATGTTAAATGGGTGCATTCTATCAACCGGCCAATGAGAAATGGTTTGGCATTTAAGTATCTACACGCAACTCTTCTGACGAATACACAAGAGCAAGCACAACAAAGCCCATGACTTCAGGGACTGTCACTAGACTTGACCAGAAGCAGTCACATCTCATTTCCAAGGAAACTTTAAGGAAGAAAACCATGATTTACAGTGGCACGAGACTAGACCTAGATAGTTCTCCAAAGAAAAATTTCTAGCTAAATGGCTTTTTTTTCTTTTTTGTCTTTCTTTCTTTCATTCTTTTTTTTTTTTTCTTTTCTTTTTACAAATGGAAGCACTAGAAAACCACCATTCATCAGGCCATTGTAGACATATTCCCAGTGAGTGGTAAAGTTCAATCTACTATCTGAAACTCTGGTCCACAATGGAGTATTAGCACAGATGGTTATTCTCAAACTTTAGCGTCTGGATGGAATCCCTGAGACTTGGTCTTAAACAATGCAGGGGCTCCAATCCTAAAAAAATATGGAACCAGGAAAGGTAGGGTGGGTTTGAATTTGCCTTACAAGTTGTTGCTGGTGTAGAAGGATGGAGGGTACTTTGAGAGCACTTCATTAAGTGATCGGTTTTCTCATTAACACACTGAAAAGCCTGACACTCGGTACGTTTCTTCTGAGGACTGTCCAAGAATATATATGTAAAAACTGAGCACAGAGTTTAGATGAGCAATAGGTATTAATAACTCAAATGTTTTGTGTAGAGAAGAGAAGGGTACTGCCTAAAAGTCTTTTATTTTCCAAATCTACCAACCCAAGTTCAATAAACTCAGCTTCTTGACTATGATGAAAGACAGACTTTTATCCTGGTTCTCCCCACTAAGACTGCAATTCCTGTGCGCTTTAGAGAAGAATGTTTTATTAATGCTGCCTCTGCTGCTCACTCTAAGGCTTTTAATTAATTGTGTGTCTTATTGTTCTTGTTTCTCCAAAGCTTCATGAGCAAAGCTCTCTACTTTAAGGGACTAATAAATTATGAAAGACTGTGCTGAGGTTCTGATTCATGGTAAGAGTCATGTTAAGAGCTTGCCCTGCTTTCATCAGCAGCATCATGGCATGTGACCTGCAACCAGCTCTTCTATTTTCCTATATTTCATGTCAATAAAAGGAAATCATTAAAGGCATAAAACACTACTACAAGTGATCTTGCTGAACCACAAATACATCATATGGAATGTTAAAAAAAAAAGAAAAGAAAAGAAAAAGATCTGTCTTCTACCACCAAGTATTAAGTGATATATTATTTTGAACACACATGCGTTTGCCCATCTCTCTCCCACTACATCAATCTCCACTCCTGCTTCCTCAGTAAAACATTACTGCTTGATTTCAACAATAAAATTCCAATACTATTTTCAGAGTGCTCTTTCTTAGTACTGGATGCTTTTATCCTCACTCTAGTGAATCTGGGGGAAAGAAAGTACCAGAAAATATGGTGGAGCTCTAAAGACTTCAATTGTTGTACACATAAGTTAACAGTATTGTGTTGCTTCTTAGTAAGAATCAAAAAGGTGAGCGAGCTCAGAAGACACCAGGAACAGACATGTAGGAGGGTTGGGTGTGGGGTAATAAAACTAAGCATGTACAAAAATGTCACCAGAAAACTTAGTTCCTGTGCAGGCTGATTAAAAAACACAAACACACACACACACACACACACACACACACACACACACACACACATACACACACTGATATTAAGAGCCTCCTTTAAAAGAAAAGGAGAAGCATTTTTACTTCTTCAGGGGTGAACCCAGCATTGCATGTATGCTAAGCAAGTGCTTTACCACTGAGCTATTTAATCTGAAGGCTCCTTTGACTCTCTATCTTGAAACAAAGTCTCACTGAGTTTGGAAGGTGAGCCTTGAAGTCACTCTGTATCCCATGCTCACCCTGAACGTGCAATCCTCCTGCCTCAGTCTTCTGAGTAGCTGAGATGACAAACATGACCCATTAGCCCTGTAGAGGTGGAAGAGGGGGAAGACATAAACAAAGCTCTCTGGTGTTCTTTCCCTTGAAGTGGCTTTGATCTCATAAACTCACAGCACAAAGAACTTAGATATCAAAAGAAATCATTAATTCATCTTGGTTCAAGACTAAAATGAATTACCCTACATCTTATGATATTTATTTTAAAACAACCATGATAATCTATTTTTCAAAAGAAGACAGATGACAGAACACATTGCTGTTCACATAACCACCTTAGGATCTTCAGAGCACAGAAGAAAACATAAAGACTTTCTCCCTCAAGTACCAAGAGAAATGGTTCAAACTATGATTTATGACAGAACTCACTTTCCCAATTAAAAAAAAATGGCAAAAAACAGTAAGTCCAGATTACATCCTTTCAATGACAATGACACAGAGGAAATAATAATAAAACCTACAACAAGAAGATTAAATCTGTCTGTCCTGAGGTCATTTGTCAGAAAAGTCACCATATCCAGGAAATCTCCTGTTCTGAACACTTATTGTAAAAAAAAGACTTGCCAGAGTCTGGTCAAACAAAGAACATCTGCCTTGAGATATACCCAAGTCGTGTCTATTAATTTACAGTCTGTATTTATCATGGAGAAAAACTGCTGGCTGGCTTGATCTCAGGTTGAGAGTTAGCAAGCTTTCTTACACAGTCTACATCCACAGGTCTATGGATTATACCTCCTACAGCAGGCTATATCCTTCCACACCAATTATCAGTTAAGAAGATCCCTTATAGATAGGTATGGCCACAGGTTAATTCCTCAACTGAAATTCTCCTTCCCAAGTGACTACAGGTGTGTGTCAAGTTGACACTTGACGTTAACCATAACAGCAGCCAAAAAGCTTTAGAGGTATATTCTGAACTACAGAGGCAGAAATGTCCCTCAAACAGTTGCCCAAACATATCAGTCATATCAGTGATCCTTAGTGAAAATGGACTCAAACACACAGCCAGTCATTTTGTTTGTCTCTTCCCTTCAACACTACTCCCCCCTGCACCCCCCCCCGCACCCTCCCGCACCCCTTGCTTTTCAGTCCCATGAAATCAAAGCCTTTATATGCATAAGTATAAAATAAGTATAAGTAAGAAAGTATCTGGGAAAGCAGAGGGCTTGAAAACCAGGCAAAAGATAGATTTGGAAGGGAAAGTGGCTTTATCTGCTTGGCTTTCAGGCTTCTCCTAAGTAAGAGGAAGACGTTGGATTTAGTAATCCCTAAACAGGGGGTACTAGACTAAGTGGTTTCTAAAATCAGCTCTAGCTCTCAAGTGCCTTGATTTCGTGTGCTGGGGGGTGGGGAGGTGGGGGAGGGATGGGAACTGTATTATGGACTGAGGAAATCTTACAGTTTTTGTTTTTGTTTTTTTTTTTTTTTTCCTTGAGACTAAAAGCCTTTGAAAAGTACTTGAGGAAAATTGATTTTGGATTTTTTTTGTTTCAAAGTTACAGAAATGTGTTCTTCCTAGTTTAATACTTTGCATTAAGAACTAATTGCACTCAGATCTCTGTAAGCAAGCAAGAGTTTCTTTGAAGACAAGCAAGAGCTAAGCAAGGGGAAACTGATGAGGTATCTTGAACCTTTCAAATCTTGAAGGCTGTATTAACATGAATAGGAATTAAGTGCAACTTTCTAAATATTTAGAGCCTGGATTTAAACCAATTATACGGATTCTCAAGGGGAAATGAAAAGGCATATGGTCCTCAGGACTTCAGACTCTTTTAAAAAATAATACCCAGGTGTGGTGGCTCATTCCTTGGTCTAAACACTTGGGAAGCTGAAGCCAGGTTGCTAAAAGTCTGAAGCCAAGTTGGCCTGGGGTACAGTAAGATCCTGTCAGAACAGCAGAAAGAAAGACAAGAAAGAAGTGCAGGAGTCTGAGTGTATTGCAGAGGAGGAGCGGGAGGAGACAGGAAGTGGGGGAGACTCTCTCACCCCTGCTTTTGCTCTTCCCTACCCACTTTTCTTACCCCTCCCCTTTTGGATCCCACTTTTCTTCAGCAAACAGGGCCACCTTCATGCTTGTATGCTTTTGCAGGTTGCAGAAGTCTTTCCCTTCCTCCATCCAGTCTTAAGAGTCTGTTGCATTTTCTCATGTGGCGATTAATCACAGCCTGCCTTGTGCATTTCCCCAAAGTATAAACTCGCCTTTAGGAACATCCTCCCATCCTTACCAGCTGCCAAGACAGCAAGAAGAGCACATCTTTGCGTGCTTTTATCTAACAGGTCTCCCTCCATTCAGTACAAAAGAGAAAGCATGTCTGTGGCTCCTGGAGCACAAAGAATAGGAAAGGCTACCCCAGGGTCTTCTTCAATCAGTCATGTAGAGTAACCCCCACACTAGGGAAGGAACTACAGAAGGCCTTAAGACTTGATGAGAACTCAGGGTCCACCATGTACCTCAAGGCAGGCAGCAATTCCTGAACACTTTCACACTAGACAAGCAACTGTGTGTGGGAGGAGGGACCAGTGATAAGGAGACAATGCCAGGAAGGGAAACCTGCTATGGGCATAGCTAATTTTAACCACGAGAAAGCTGGAGGCAAAACAGAAAAGTGGCTCGGGCAGGCCTTTTCTTCCTCTTAGATTTCCTCTTCTTTCATTTTTCTCTCCAGAGAAAAAAGAACCCCCATTTCAGAAAAACTAACAAAACAAAACCAAAAAACAAGTACTTTTCCAACAGAACTCAGATTTCTGTGCAGCCTAACTGAAGGCTTGAATCAGCCCCTCAGTGAGAAACCTTCCACATCTAACAAGTGCCACAAAGAAGTTTGTAACACACCACATAATGCATCTTGATTATCCGCTGGTGTCAAGTGGCAATGTGATGATTTTCATATAAATGAGGACATAGAAGGCAAAATGATGGTCTCGGAGTTACCATGCCCTTTTGAAGAAGAACTTGGGTCTTTGGCATCATCTTGGTGCCTTTTTGGTGAAATATTGAAATGCCAAAACAAAATCACTTTCATCTGTGTTCCCATTCCACAAATAGTGTACTTACCATAGCCTGCAAATAGATCCCCAACATAGTTATTTACTAAAAGTGAAGAGTTTGGGACTCAAATCACTATTTCTATATGGACCACAGCATGCTATACACAGCATTTGTAATGTTTATATAAGTTACGTACAATAGATACAACTAAAACCTTAGCCGTACTTCACCCCTAATGGTACCATAGCCATTACTGTTAGTAACTCCTGGACAGAAAGTGGGGAAGGAGGGAGGGAGGGAGGGAGGGAGAGAGAGAGAGAGAGAGAGAGAGAGAGAGAGAGAGAGAGAGAGAGAGAGGAGATATGTAAATAGAAATGTATGCTCCTGTATGGAGACCAAAGGACAACCTTAGGAGTCACTCTATGGGTGATGGCACCTTGCTTATAGAGACAGGTTCCAGTATTTGTCTGAACCTTACCAAGCAGATAACCCTGGCTGCCCAGGGCTACCTAAGCCCAAGAAACCCTTTTGTCTCTCTCTACCTTCCCAGAGTAAATTCACATCACCATGCTGGGCTTTCTTAAGTGAGTTTCAAGCTCTTCCCTAACTACACTGTCAGTCCAGCCCAAGACAAGGCCTTTTTAAATATAAGTCTTGTCACAGGTGAGCAGTAGAGAAGGATCTAATTAAGCCTCTTTCCAATGAGCTGAGGGGCAGGACCTATGAGGCCTGGGCAGAAATCTCTGCTAGGCACTTGTGAAGCTGGATTCTAGACCCATATGCCGTGTGTCTGTCCACTACTCCAAAGCCTTGACTAATCTCTTCATTTCTGTCCAAACCTTTCCTGTGCTCAAACCTTCAGGAATTTGTGTCTCACCCTATCAATCACTCCCTCCTTGGCATCCTACTGAATGATGTGGCATCAACTTTAACACTGGAAAAGTCCAGGAAGGGAGTAATATGTTCATGAACATTTGTTCATTCCATCCTCGGCCTCAGTCATCACAGGGAAGACAAGAAACTGAAAAGAAAACTAATAACACTGAAAATCAAAATTAGAAGACAGATCTCTGGAAACAAGTTGATATGCCATTGAGAAGAACAGCTTAGAAAAGGGAGGTATAGAAAAGAAAATGGCGTGGGTGAGATGGCTGAGACAGTAGAGGCACTCTCCTCCCAAGCCTGATAACATGAGTATGATCCCCAGAGTCCAGAGATGAACGGAAAGAACCAACTCTACCGAGTTGTCCTCTGACATCACACATAAGCGGTGGCATGTATACCACCCCTCCATCCTATAGTAAGTAACAGATGTTTAAAACCTGAAATTCAAGGGCCTGAAGATGTAGCTCAGTTAGAGAGCACTTGACCATGTCTAACCCTCATAACTAAAGAAGAAAGGAGGGAAGAAAGTTAGTCTATTGACTTAAGGCCTGAAACATCTGCAATGTTTACTATTATACAAACTAACATCTTCATTGTTACCTTGTAATACAGAGTATATTTTCCAATTAGCTAATCCCCATCATGTATTATGAGAGCTTCTAATGAGCCTTATTTAAGAAATCAACTCATACAACTCTCTCCAGGCCACATCCTTGATGGTCACATGATCAACAGCAGCTATCTGTCATTGCTGATGAAATACTAACGCTGTAAAATGTTTTCTCGACATATAAACTTATGGGAAACACATAAGAACAGAACCAACTGGTAATTTAGCTTTGGTATGGATTCAACCACAAATGGGCAAATGCTTTTTGACACAAAATTGCTCCTATGAGAAACTGAACAGCAGCAGCAATCGCTGTAAAAATAAACAGAACAGATACAAGCAGAAATATGCAAGCCATTGTTTAAAGAGCAACAGTGTAACATGTTAAAATATCTCCATCCTAATCTTTCAAACTTTGCAAAACTTAAGGGATGTTCTAAAGCCTATACCTGAAATGGTAGCTCTCTCTACTCATCTTTACAAGCCTTTGGCATTGGGACTCCTGTGAAAGAAACTCAAGAACATTGGTATACACATCTTTCTGTCATCTCCATTTACATTCTCTTTCTGAGGGCCCAGTACAAATGTCCTCCACCATAGACTATTTCCAGTGCCTTCCATAAAACATTTCCAGGTCCTTCCACTAGGAACCCTCTCTCTGATTGTCATACCTAACACGTCTATCCACATTTTTATGCCTATCATGGTTTTACTCCACCGTGTATTGCAGAGTCTACCATAGTCATGCTTTAAAGGGTCAACGGCAAAGATGCTACCTACCCACAATGCTTCCATCTTCGTGACAGATGAGTGATGTGTGCTGAGTTCATGTCATTTCCCTTTCAAACTATTCCACCACGCTTTAAATATTCGCCAGCTACTATAAAACTATGATTTCATTTTGTCAAAGGCAAAAACCAAAACTAGCTAAGAAGGCCCCTTTTATTGCATTTATGTTACTGTCACCTAGAAAACAAGCTTTTCAAGGTGCCAGACATAAAATTTAACACTGATGTGTTTTTAACTAAAACGATGCCAAGATATCCCTTGTAATTGCCACCCTCGCAGCAGCAAAATCTATACCTACGCTTTGCATATTAGCTAATCCAGAAATCCTAGAGCGAGGAGAACGCTGGTTGCCTCCCCAAATACAGCTTTAAATAGATCACCATTTTCTCTCTCTCTCTCAAATTCCACAGTGACAATAAAAAGCAGATTCTACTTTCCATACTGCCTACCAGAAAGAGTTATATTCTGAGCAGAAATAGCAAGATGGCCTATAAAAGTCATCACATTTGGCTAAGGTACTGAAAATAACCCAGGCTCCCAGCATGGATCACAGCGTAGACTATTAATACAATCCTACTGAATAATGTAGCTGTTAGCTTGGGGTGCTTTCAGGATTTAAACAATGAAGAACAAGGATAACAAACTAAATTTAAGACATTCCACTGGAAATTATATTAAACTGCAAACTATAAATTAAGCCAGTTCCTAAGCAACAATCTAAATAGAAAAAAAAACCTCTGAAAACATGCACTTTCAAAAATAGTCAATGGCTTTGAGGCTTCACTAGCTTGATTCTGCCAAATATATATATATATATATATATATATATATATATATATATATATATATATATATATAATTTCCAGAAGATGTAAGCCAATTTGAAATGAAATAAATCTCTTCAAGGCAAAAAGAGAATTTCTCATTAAAATTAAAATATATATATATTAATTTTCTGTTAGCAAAAAAGCAAAATATAGATTTATTTTTTAACCATTAGATGAAAAGCAAGTATGACAAACAAAATTTCTATTTTTTTTAAACCAAAACCAGCCTAAAGCCCGCCCCCCAACCCCCTCCCCACCCGTGGGTAATGGTAAGGGCCTTTAATTTCAACACTTTAGGTGGCAGGGAGGTAGGAGGCTGGGAGTTCCTGGCAAGCTTTGGCTACATGTGACCCTGTCTCGAAATAAATAAATAAATAAATAAATAAATAAATAAATAAATAAATACCAGTTTACTCAAGTAGCTAGTGTTTAGAGTCCCCTTTTCAAGTGAAAAGTACCTGTAAAGATAAATATAGCCCAACTTTACAGAATAAAAGGTAACATTTTTACTTAAAAGTAAAGTTGCTTAAAACAAAACAAAACAAACAAACAAAACAAAACAAACAAACAAAACATAAGTACTGTTACTGCAGGTTGGAAGCCTACAGCATCCCTTGGGAATAATGAAGGAGGTTCTTTCTGGAGACTTTTTTTTCTTGACTCTTCCCCTTAACTAGAATCAAATCATCAAGCTGCTAATTTAACCGCATTTTGAATAAGGCTCCTGACATTTTTAAGCATGTGACAAGGAACACTGACCTTGTTGGAACGAAAGTATTCCTGACAGTGCAATTTTGTTTACAGTCTTATACATCACACATCATAAACCACGTGCTGGTGTTGGTTTATCTTGTGCTTGAAATATCTTGCAGGCACAAAGGGTGTTTTCTAAGTAGATTAAACAAACTATCCACCTTCCTGGGGGAGAAGAAGCGAGTTCTCCCACACCTCGACTCCCCCCCCCCCCCCGCCTCCTCCTCAAAGTTCTTATTAGCAAAGAGTGGGAAACTCAATTTCTCCCCAAAGCTCCCCAAACCCAGATTCTACCACTTTCACGAAGGGGATTAGTAGTCCCTCTTCCCCTCCCCCTCCTCTTACATTCTGCTTCTGAAGCTATCACTCCCAAGTACCTTCCTCCACACCTCTCCTTTCCCTTTCTAAGCCTGAGGTGGGAGGAAATTCAACAGCTCAGGCTGTTTACACCTGGTCCTGCCCTCTGCTGCCCAGACCCGGATTTGGATGTGGAGGTGGGAGGCACAGAGGGGTCGTCCCCTCAGCTCACTCAGTCCCACTCGGAATCCTCCGAAAGAGCTGCTGGGTTTGGCCAAGAGTGGGAGGCGCTCCCAGACCTGTCTTTCTTTGCAGATCTTTACAGTTCTAGCAAAAGCAGCTTCCCCAACCTGCGAATGTTTTCCAACCTGGCTTTGTGGGTCAAGACCCCCTAAGCAGGGTAGGAAGGGAATGTCTGTGCATGCAGACATTCAGAGTGTCAAAGAAGGGAGCAGGTATGCGCCTAAGCAAGTCAAGACACTGGGGAAAGGGAACAATGTTTTGACACCAGGTTCAGAAAACCCAGCTCAATCCCGCTTTAGCTGGGGAAGAAGATCCCTACAGATGACTGACCGAACAGCAGTCAGCTAGGACCCAAAGTGCTGGTGCTCGAGGGGCCTCTCCCACCAGGCTCCCCAAGACACATGAACCCACACACACAAAGAACATCCCCACACCTGCCTAGTGATGGTTCACCTCCCCGTCTCTGCTACCCCAGGTCCCTGGAGAGGTGTCAGGCACCCCGAGACTCGTGTTCGCTCCGTGTCCCGGAGAGGTGAACAATGGGGACTGCGATCCTCCATGAGCACCCCGCGAGTGGGCAAAGGGGTCACCAGAGACGCGTGTCGAGTGTCCAGAAGGACCGACCGGCCCCTAGCACCGGAGGTGGGGGGTGGTTTTCCCCACTGGAACTCGCTTCTGGCCCTGGGGACACCCCGGGGAAGGGACACACGAAGGGCACACCCCGGGGAAGGAATGGGTATCTAAGGGAAGAGACACAGGAGAAAGGGGATATCCCGGAGAAGGAAGGGAAACCCTTGGGAAGGGGGACCATGGGGAAGTAAGGGGGCACCCCAGAGGAAGACGAGGCATCCCAGGAAAGGACCGGGCAGCTCTAGGGGAGTGTCCAGTGGGGACCCTGGCACCACTCCCAACCCGCATCTACACCGTTCCCCGCGCCCAGGGAACTCGGTTACCGCCGCCTCCGCCGTGGCCCCCTCCGTGTCGCCCGGGGCGCGGGACAAGTCGGGCTCGCAGCTCGCGCTGTCCGTCGCCATCTTCCTGCTCTAGCGGATCCGAATGCGAGCTCGGAGCGGCGGCGGGGCTCAGCTCTCTCGGCGCGGGCGGCGCTTAACCCGCTGCTGGCTGCGGCCGCCGCGCTCTCAGCCCCGGTGCTCGGCCGCCCCCTCCCGCCTCTCCGCGCCGCCCCTGCCGCTTAACCCTCTGTGCGCTGGAGAAGCGGCGCCCCGCCCACCCGCCCGCCTGCCCGCACCAGTCGCTCCCACGGGACCAAAAGCCTGCACCGGAGCCGAGCGGCCTCGCGCTGAAGTCGGGGGAGACAGATACCCCGGGATGCAAAAGAAAGCAAGCTGCCTCCCGCGAGGTGACGGGCTGGTTAAAATCTTTGCTTAGGCAGCGGGGCACAAGCCGATCTGGGGGCCAGACTCCTGGATTTGAAATCTAAAATTGAGCAACCGTCCCTCTCTTCCACTAGCTCCAATAAGGTTTCTTAATATTTGCCAGCTCCTGTCGCCAGGACTCGTCTATCCTCTTGGTTTGTACACCCGGCTTTGTTTTATCGCATCTTCTATGTTAGTCCTCTCTAAAAACCGTCAACTGAAAGTCTGAATCCACAGCTGAAAGTCTGAGTCCAGCTGTTTCTAGCGACCCCTCCTCCGCGGGTACCTATCTGTTCAGTTTTCTTTTCAGGAAGGTGGTATCTCCCCATCACTCCATTACCCCACCCCCAAGCCTGAGGTCTGTTCTGAAAAACCACCAAGTAAGTATCCAGTGATGTCTTACTACTTTTGAGAGAACAGCAGCTTCCTTCGTACAGGTGAGGACACATTGATACACAAACAGACCTTTGTCAAAATGATTATATGGAAATGCATGGCTGGAGTTTGTATGAACGAGTTAGGCCCAAGCAATTAATCTCCCCCTCCTACCTCTAATTCTGTTCTTCTCCTTTCCTGCCAACTCCCAGAATCTGAAAATCTATCACCTGATTGAGACCTTATGGAAAAGACCTTCCCAAATCTCCAGATCCCTAAAAAATGCATTGAAAGCACAAAAACAAATGGAGGCATTCAAACTGTGTCTTCCTGAAACCGAATCAACGCTGTATCCAATCCCACGGTTGAAAATCTGGAAGATGAATGACTGGAATGTTCCGTATATGGGTTATAGATCAAAGCCTTTAAAACAAGCAAACAAAAAACACAGATGAAAGAACAACAACAAAAGCCCAGGCCGCCCCTATTGACAGGTCCCTTAAATGTTCGCTTTCTGAACTGGATCCGAATATTGGCACAAATTAGAGAAAATATTTTCTACAAAGACATTGAAAGAAACTGGTCGACAGACTCTAGAAAGTTCCCCCTGGAAAGAGAGGTCAAGGCAACACACCTGGTGCCCTGAGGTTAAGGGTCAGAGCTTAGGAACCACCTGCAGGTTCTCCTGGGCACAGGCTTCCCTTTGTTTACTCTTGGCTTCACTCTGATAACTGATCTCCCCAGCCTCTTGGCTTGTACTGTTTCTTGGTCATCATACCATTTTCTTTTATTTGGTCAACTACTCTCTTGAAATTGCTCAATATGAGACTATCTAGACTTCTAAGATGAAAGAAAAGCGTTTGACAGTAAAAGATTTTGAACTGATAGCAAATATTTAAGATTAGAAGCAAGGATATTTCTCTTTTTTTTTTTAAAGACTTGCTTTTGTACATCAGCTTTCTTAATACCAATGTTGAATTATTACCTGAAAAATTAGCTGGCACACTTCTAGGGAGAGGCAGGAGAATAAAATAATATATTTCATTTAGGAATTAAGGACAAGTATCTAAAACACCTTATAGCTGGGAAGTAGATATGTTCTTAGACATGCAGCTCAATTTTTAAATGCCTCATTTATTTGAAGATATTTTGCAATAACGTTAAAAAATGAATGGCTTCATTGGAAAGAAATAGCTTGGTTTTATTCTAAATAAAACTCAAACAGATTCATGTCAGAAAAGGGTGTCAACTCCTAGATTTTTTTCCTTCTTGCTTATGTGTATGTATGTAAATAAAAATACAGGCATAAAAACCAAAGTAGAGCATGTGTTTTAACTGCCCAAACCCAGGATATGGGAAAGAGAATCCAGGCCTTTTGCTTCTGTCTTAAAACTGTCACTGCCATGAGCTGGCTGAACATCCTGCAGTTGCAACAAAGGAAGAGGGTTATCTCCCACACCAGTGGTCTGGCCTGGAGCTGCCTCTCTACTGGAGGACACTTTCTTTAAATTCTCTCCTTAGCTTCCAATAGCTTCCAGGGCTATTGTAAATTAACTCTTTCTAGACAAAGACAGTGTCTGTTGCAGTTAAAGCAAATAGATCTGAAAGGATAACTTGATTATTCCAGAATATAACTCTTTTGTCACTTCATTAAACTGCTGGATAATAATAACCTTGAAAGACATTCCAAGGCCAGAATGAAAAATTCTGAAGTCGGGTAGAAGAAAGAAGCTGCAACTAAAAGAGGGGGGGAAATCCTATTGTAGATTGGAACCAGATTCTTAACCCATAGATCCTCTTCTGCATCAAAACAGAAGGAGAGATACTGAATATATTGGGAAAACACCAAACCCTAATATTTGGATTAATTTTTCTTTGTAAATAGATGGTGTATCCCTGACAAAATAATCTGAGTCTTATTGTTTCCCAAACTATGGGAGAGAAGGAGAGAGGTGTTCTTGTTGAGTTACAGGATTCTCTTTAAAGGTTTCTTTTAAGACCAGAGAAGTGAGTTGTTGAGGCTAGCAATGGAGACAGTGGTTGGGAAACCAAGCGGTTTCCTGATTAAACCCTGTTCTTGGCCTCCCCAGCCACATCCTCCAACCCACAAAGCCAAGAACCCAGAGAGTTACACATCATGATGCAAGGGGAGGTTTCCTTCCACGTGAAAAGATAAAGGAGCATATGCACATTCTAAAACCAGCTCCATGGAAGAAACTCCTTTACTTCAGTCAAATGACATTTATGATAATTCCAGAGAGCAAACCATATGCTGTCATGTCTTAGCTTTGCCAAATGACAAAATTACCAAGTCACAAATCATACCGAATATACTCCAAAGGCTATAGTTATACAATTGAAGTAGTCCCTCCCACACTCCTTCCTGTCTGAATGAAGTGACCAACCTAGGGAGCCCCAAATCTTAACTTTGGGAATTCTGAAAGAAAGAACATAGGCTAGCTCCCAGCACGCCATCTAATGTCTTGATTTTGCCAGAAATGGGTTTTCATATGACCTAACTGCATTCTTCCATAGATAACTTGTCATTATGTGCACGTACTGGAGGCTCTTTGTGGGGTTTGTTCAGTAAATTTAATTTGAATCTACTTAGCCATTCTTGTCAACAACCTATGGATTTGGAAAACCTTCTCACCAACTGTAGTTGGTGTGTGCCAAGGAAATGCAAGCTAATTTTACCAAAGCTAAAGCAAAATGTAATTAGGAAATTAAATCTGTTATGAAGGAAGCAAGTCAAAGCTAAATGTAGATCACCCCTAACCTTGCAATCACCCCTATTCCTTTAAATACCATCTGTCTTAGTTAGGGTTCTGTAAAGGAACAGAACAGAATGAATAAAACACACACACACACACACACACACACACACACACACAAGCAGATTTATTAGAGTGGCTTGCATATATGGGGTGGTCCAGGTAGTTCAACAATGACTGTCTCCTGACTGAAAGGCAAAGAATCTTGTAGTTGCTTAGTTTTTTCAAAATGGGATATTTCAGCAATCCTAACCTGGTGTTGATGATTCCCAGAGAGCTGCCAGTTTTCAGTCTATATTGGAATATCTAAGTAGGTTCTAGCACCAGCAAACAACTACAAAAGCAAGCAAACAAACAAAACACAAAACCAAAAACCACCAACATAAAAACCAAAAACTTAGTAACAAAGTAGATGAACTTGCCAGCAAGAGTAAGAGCAAACAGGCAAATAGCAAGTCAGCATCTTTGACTCACTTTGTCAAATCTTTCTCTGACTCATCACTTTGTCTGCCCCTCAACTAGATGTCACTTTCAAACATGTCTGCTTGGTTACAAACTAACCTTGGTTACAAACTAACATGGTTACAAACTAACCTTGCTTTTATTGTTAAAGATTAAAGGTGTGTACTAAGGGCATGTCTGTATTTCAGCCAGATGCTACTGTAATCCAGGTCATGACTGCATTCTGGACAGATCATATCTTTGAATGTGATCTCTTGCTGGAGCAGCCAAGTTGTTGGATTAAAATTCCTCTACAGACCAGCCTCCAATTTAGGTTGGTTTTGAACTCCTGATCCTCTTCCCTCAGCATTTCAAGAACTGGGATTACAGGTATGATCCTCACATCCAGCTCAGATATGAGATTTTATTGAAGGAGTATAGATAAAAAGAAATTGTAAATTCCATGATCGAGTCCCTCTAATAGACAGCAGGACTAGTGTAAAAAACCCAAGTAGAGCTGGTCCCACTCTACTAAATTATTCTCCATCTTTATTTCTTGTTTCCATTCCAACCTGCAGAATTCACTTACAAGCATAAATTGTGCTGTAAAAGGATGTTTTAGTGCAAAGTCATTGTGGGAGAAAAACAGTTTTAACAAAAGAATCTGGCCCACAGCTGCCCATCAACCACCTGAACTGGAAATGGATCTGAGCTAGTCCACTTGTTCAGCCTCTTTAGCCACCCCACCAGCTTGCAGTATGCAGTTACTAGGCAACAATGAAGGCAGAAGTGTTTATACCATTAGGCATTAATTATAGCAGAGCTGTATTTTTCTTAGAAAGTTTTAAAATTATATAAATAGGTTGTAAGATCTGACCTTTCTTCCTTTGATTAGAAGTGCAGAGCCCATTATAAAACTAAACCTTAAAATTTCCCTTTAATGCTGGGTATGTTCTATTCAATACAAAAGCAAATTCAGTGGTCAAAGAATTTTAAAGGAAGCTAAAGATGATGCTTTTCAATCTTAATAATTATGCAGAAAATGCTTATGCTTGACTTGGTTAGGATTTGCCTAGGTTACAGACACATAGTCTACATAAAATAATGAAGTGAACCAATACCTTTGTACTGTCTAGAAAAGCACAAATTGTGTATTTGTAGTTAATGGAATTTCTAATACATTGTGTTTTTGGAGACGTAAATTTCACCTCACATTGACCCAAGTCTCAACTGATAGCACTACTTACTTTTATCATTCAAGATAAAAAACAAAAACAAAAAACCAAACCCCCCGTTAAGCAGTTCATATTAGCTGGGCTTATTTTAAGGCACTTGGAAATGTGATGGAATTATTTGAAAGAAAATAGCATAAATATTCATACAGAAGTTGAATAACCAATGAATACAAAATACAGTTTAATTCATAATATTTATGAAACAATGTCATAGGTAGAATTGAAGGCTTAATTATATTTATGAATTGAGAATTGAAAAAGAAAAAACGGTATTAGTATTGCTAGATTCTGGGGGAAATGAATTCATTTGTAGGATTATGAGACTTACACCTGGGAATCAACATTTTCAGTAGGAAAATGTTTTATGTTAACAATATAATATACATATTTGCTTATGGAAAAAAATGCCCTTTTATCATAATATTATCATCACCCAGTATTTATTATTTATCAATTGAGCATTAATGTCTTCTAAAGAATCAATTAAGTTGAAATATAAAATTATATTACTACTTTATTTTTCCTTTAATATTGTGATAGTTTGAATATGCTTGACCCAAGGAGTGGCACTGTTAGAAGGTATGGACTTGTTGGAGTAGGTGTGGCCTTGTTGTGGGAAGTGTGTTAATGTGGGGGTGGGCAATGAGACCCTCCTCCTAACCATGTTGTGAGAGCCTGTCTTTTTCTAGGGACCTTCGGATGAATATGTAAGCACTCACCTCTGCCTGCACCATGCCTGCTTGGATGCTGCCATGCTCCCCACCTTGATGATAATGGATTTGGACCTCTGAACCTGTAAGCCAGCCCCAATTAAATGTTGTTCTTATAAAAGTTGCCTTGGTCATAGTGTCTGTTCACAGCAGTAAAACCGTGAGTAAGACAAATATCTCCTCAGGGTCTTCTCGATGTGTCAGCTTTCAACCTCACCCTCCTTACTGACCCTTCAGGCCACATGGTGCCATTACAAAGTAGCTTTGCTTGACACCTTTCAGTTTGATCATCCCTCTATTCTATACACTGTGGCCATAGACATGCACTCATAAGTGGCAGAGATCGCAACTGCCAGATTTTTTTTTTTTTTTTTTAAATGAGGTATTGGCAGGGGGAGAGTTGAACGGCTCTGGATCCATATTCCTAAGTTTGAGCAGTGGGTAAAGGCATCTCACACACCAACCACACTGAACTGTTCTGCTTTGAATACAGAATCCTAGTTAGAATTGTTGAGACAAAATCAGAACGGTAGATTTAAACATGAGTTTAAACATCTAGGAGGAAGATACTTTCTATAAGTATGTAAGTCAGGCGAAACTTGATGATTTTAGTACAACATAATTAATCTTTCACATATGTATGTATATATGTATGTACATATGTATGTATACCTGTTGTGGATAGCCCTGGCCTTGTATTTTGATATTAATTCCACTTTCCTGGGAGGGGCTGCAGAGGAGGAGTGAATCAGTACACAGGTGACTTCTATTGAACCTTCTGCCCACCTTAATTTGTAAAATAAAGGCTAGAATCAGTGATTGGGCAGAGAAGTGGAGAAATAAAGGTTGGTGGGAAGAGAGGGTGGGGAGAAGAAGAGGGAGAGGGAGAGGGGGGGGGGAGAGAGAGAGAGAGAGAGAGAGAGAGAGAGAGAGAGAGAGAGGAGAATGATGGAGGAGGAAGACAATGGAGGAGAAAGATGACTGAGAAGATGACAGAAGGACAAATGTGTGACTTGGGAAAACCTCGCAAGTTATAAGGGTCTCAGAGCTGGGGAATAGAGTAGTGTAGTGGTGAATCTGCCCAATCTAGGCGTGCAGCTTATATTAGTAATTATTGAGTTGTGTTTTCCTTGACCGGTCATGTTTGGGTTGGAGATTTACAGCAACATACACCAATTTACTGTGTGTTCTGTTTATGATTCTTTCTCCTTTAGCTCCTACGCCTTCCAGATTCTGTTGTCTTTTGACTTCAAATTCTAGAGGAAATTGAGTCCTCAATACTTGAACTCTCTTTTCTGAAGTTACTTCCACTCTGAAGTTGTATCTTTCAAGACCCAGGCACTTAGGCAACCTCCCAAACCCAAGTCTGCCTCTTT
Source organism: Arvicanthis niloticus (assembly GCF_011762505.2). NCBI lineage: Eukaryota > Metazoa > Chordata > Mammalia > Rodentia > Muridae > Arvicanthis > Arvicanthis niloticus. The sequence goes on along the minus strand of NC_047672.1, from coordinate 43,353,952 downwards.
AATCCAGTTGGTAACATTCTTATTTCCCAACTGTCCCCAAACCCTCCCAATCTTTCCCTCAAGAATCATAGTTTCTGAAGCCCCACTTGAATCCATGTTTACTGACAGGCATTTCATACACATGGTCCATTTTATTGTTGGTTTAGTTCAGAGTTGGCTCAACACAACACAGTATATCATAGTTGGGAATGAAAGCCACACATGTTTGCGTAGAGAGAAAATGTCTAACAAAATATCCTAGTTTCTCTTGCCTAATTGAATTGTATCTAGGCCTATAGTTTTACATCTGAGAGTGAGGTAAGTCTAGTTTAGGCTCCCCCATGTCTCTTGACAAGCAGAACTGAGGAACTGATACATGATCTCATCTGTAGTCTGACACAGAATGCCACGCTGGCAATAGAGGGTAGTTTTGTAGTTGTGAGATACGTTGCCACCAAGTAAGAGCCCAGTTGATGGTTTTTAAAATGTACTGCTGTTTCTCTTGTTTCTAGGCAGTAGCCTGCTTGCATGGGTTTGAAAAAAAAAAAAAAAAGGCATTCAGAAGAAGCAAAGCTAAGGGTTAGATGGGTAGGTTCCAGTGGATAGAGGAGTCTAAAAGTACTCTGCATCTCTGGCAGATTCACTATATTTCAAGGTAGAATGAGGACTGGTAGGTTTCACAGTACCTGGAACTGCCAAGTCAACTATAAAACTTTATTCCAACTTACTGAATGGTTCCAGTATGTAGGCAGAAGGATACACTGATGTGCATACAGGTGAAGTGAGCTGTAGCACCTCCTTGTCTTGTGTCATGGGCCCCTTTGGCATTGCAGTAATACTTAGGGACACTGTCTCAGATAAAGGTACTAAATTCACAAGATGAACTGCATAGGATAGGTTAGGAGTTGCAACTCAGTGTTGCAACAGTTGGCTGGATAGTTTTGGAGAAAACTATAAACACATGAAACATTCAAAAGGATTGTAAAGAAAATGAGATATGTTTAATGATCAAAATTCTTCCTATGAAAAGCCAATTTGTAATAATAGAGATGTTTATTCATTAGACCAGTAAACAAGAAGATATCATGGTAATGACAAGAATCCTAATTTATGGGCTTTCTAAGTGTTCATAGGTATCAGGACAGTTTGAAATCCCTCCAATAACTATGTAGATATCTTAAACTATCTATAATTTGTATTGTGACATCCATCATGCCAAGTGCTTCCAGGTATGTTGTGTATCAGTTACTGAAGTTCTTAGTTGAAATAAATGCTAATTATGGATAAGAGATTAGTAAAAATTATGTGTTTATGTATGTTAAACATTTGTGTGTCTATGTATATGGGGCGGGGGAGAGAACAAGGAATTCTTTCAACCCTCACCTATATTAGGGAGCTAGAATTTGCTGATCAGGCTAGGCTGGCTAGCCAGTAAGTTCCAAGGGCCTTCCCCACCCCCACCCACGGCCCTGGAAAGCAACATCATGACTGGTCTTTTACATGCCTTAGGAAAGAGCTGTGAGCTCATGATTCTCTGGAGAGTGATTTACAGGATAAGATATTTCCCAAACTGAAAATGTTTTTGAATTATTACAAATGTTTTCATTTTCAAAATTCCATAACTTTTCAAATATATATTTAATATATTTGTTAATTTGCCTATTTTAAGAGGTTGAACTCTATATTTAGTAGGCCAACTATGTTTCTCTAAGAAGGAACAAGGCAGTGTATAAAGTGTAGGGTTACTTCCCTTAGTCCTGGTTTTAACACTTATTTCGATTTCTTTTTAGGCTTTTATTATACCCTTTAAGGAATTAATAACCTCTCTAATACAGTTTTGGAAAGAAATTTATGGAATTTAATAAAATGATTGCACAAATATACAACTGTTCTAACAAGGCTATTTGTATAAAATTTTAATTTGAAACCAAATATTACATGGTATTCAATTAAATATTAAAAACCCCACATGAACTTGCAAAAGTCTAAAAAGAGAAACTTTGGAAGGCTCACTTAAATCAGAAATGCAAATTGTTGTGGTATGCCTATTTTAATTCAATGAGGAGTATGTGTGTGTGTGTGTGTGTGTGTATGTATATGTGTGTATGTATATGTGTGTATGTATGTATGTATGTATGTGTGTGTGTTTCTAGAGCACAGAAATTCATCTTTTTTGGTTGTGTTTTTCCACTGTCGTAGTTAGAATTTCTGCTGCGATGAAACACCAGGACCAAAAAGGAAACTGGGGAGGAAAAGGTTTACTCAGTTCACACTTCCACACTGTAGTCCATCACTGAAGGAAGTCAGATCAGAAACTCAAACAGGGCAGGAGCCCAGAAGCAGGAACTGATGCAGAGACTCTGGAGGAGTGCTGCTTACTGGCTCCCTCCTTATGGCTTGTTTAGCCTGCTTTCTTATAAAACCAGCCGGGTAATGGTACCACCCACAATGGGCTGGGACCTCCTCATCAATCACTGATTAAGAAAAAGACCTACAGGCTTGCCTACAGCCTGATCTTATGGAGGCATTTTTCTCAGTTCAGGCTCCCTCTTCTCAGATGACTTTAGCTTGTGTCAAGTTGACATAAAACTATCCAGCAGATGCTCCTTCTAAGATATGGCCTCTCCCTGAGCTTGGGGAATCAGAGAATCTGCCAGATCAGCTTGCAAATGAGCATAAAAAATCTACTTGTCTTCAGTACCCTAGTGCGGGGGTTATAACAAGTCCTGTGCCCAACTTTTATGAAGGGGCTGAAGATCTAAATTCAGGTCCTATATTTCTACAGCAAGGGTTTCCCTAACTGACCCATGTCTTCCCAGCCTCCATGGAAATATTTTCATTAAGTAGTATTGTAGTATTACTAGGGTTTTCATAGAACTGTTTCCATAAACTTTGATCAAATCTGGACATCAAATCCAAATTTATTGTAATGCAAACTTATGGATTAAGCAAGAAAATATATTTTGCATGTTTTATATTATGACCAAAAGCATACACTTCTAGCACTTATACATCACAGAGTTACATAGAAAACTTCTCCCTTATAATCTCTCAAAAATTCAGAAAACCTGCATCTGTCAGCTCACTCTGAATCCGTAGGGTTGAGGCAAGGCTTCTTACCTGTCTCAACCCTGTATCTGCTCTGCACTGAACTCATTTCTTTCTCATAATCACATCATGAGACTGTCTGATATAGGTTTTTAATGGACAGTACTGTAGTTCAAATGCTTTTACAACATTCAAAACATAGCATTTAGTTCCAATTTTAAAAACCAGAAGAAGGAAAATTGGATGTAAAAATATATCTAACTCCCCTAGATTGTGTGGGTCTGGGTTTGATACTCAGCAACAAAACAAACACTCATACCTATGTCTGGTAGATATCCTGCCGTTTGCTATCAAAAGTATGCCAATAATTTATAAACACACACACAAAGAGATTGGTATACTCATCTCTGCTAAAGGAACCTATCTATTCTCTGTTTTACAACATGCAGCCTGTGTGATTGTTACAGGTTTGGGACAGTCTGGAATGTCACTAATAATAAGCCATACTTAAGAGTGGGGACTTTGTATATGGGGTGGGAATAAAAGGCTCAAATGTGAGTGATTGTTTTATTCAGCGTGGGCTGTTTTTTACAAAAGATCATAGACTGGGTGGTTTAAAGAACAAACAAAAAAAGATTTCTTACAGCTTTGGAGGCTATAAAGTACTACGTCCGGATGATCAGTGGTTAGGTGAGTGCCCTCACTTGACGACTCATTATGCCCTCACTGACCTTTCATAGGTGTGTGTGTGTGTGTGTGTGTGTGTGTGTGTGTGTGTGTAAGAACAGAGATGGAGGAAGGGAGGAGAGAGAATTTCTTGTTTAGTCACTAATCTCACAACTCTCAACCTTCATGATCTAATCTAGCCCTAGTTATGTCTCAGTGGTTCTTTCTTCAGATAAGGACACATTCAGGGTTAGAACTTCAACACACAGATTTGGGAGGACACTCTCAAACTGAGAAGATTCAAAACTCATTATTCCTGTGCCAACCCCTTCCCTTGATTTTCAACTATGCCTTACCGAGGTCGAGTCTCCTATAAGCTTCTTACAGCTTCAGTCAGGCCTTATTTGTGCCAACTGTGCACCTGCTATGCCAACACTCTTCATCAAAGTCCCAAGGCTCAGAAACACCAAGGGATGCCATCTGCCTGGTTGTCTATGTGCACAGATTCCTCTCCCTGAGAATCCCACTAGAAAGATGACTGAGGAGACTGAAAAACTCTGGTCATTTAAAAGGGCAAGGAATTTGGTACTGGAAGACCTGCTCCCTGGGTGGTGATTTCTCTGTGCCCTGAAGCAAATCCCTAGTGTTCAGGGAGTGAGTTTCTGAGTGTATCAAATAGAGATAATGATTGCAGTAGTTACTCTCGAGGATAGTAGAGAGGATAACACAGGACGACTATGGACCAGTTCCTGTATGTTTGAGAGAGCTATGTACATAGCTATGGACTTGATCTGTGTCCAACCCTCACATTCAGGAGCCTTTCATCTGAAGACTGCCAGTCTTGTCCTTAAGAAATTCTACATCCCTGAGTTGAGATAAGCAATACTGGGCATCCTTGTCCTGCATGCACACATAATTTTGAGCTCTTCATTAAAGAAATGGCTCCCAGGTTAAAGCATAGACTGTCTTTCCTCCTCATTACCACATTTTTTGAAAAGTGAGATTTCCCCTGTCAGAACACATTATGATACCATGGTGACAATTGCTATAGAAATGCTAGATTTAGAAATAAATGAAATTTCAGTTTTACTTCCTAATATCTACGCTGAACAACCTAAACTGAACACATAAGAGCTACAAGGTTAAAAATGACCATCTGCCCCAAATCCCTTGACCACTCTCTGTTCCAGGATGTTAAGTTCCCATGTCGTCGTCAGGCTTCTCAGAAATATACCTGAATGCAACACTGTCTTAAATGTTTCCTGGTACAAAAATAAAGTGGATTAAATTTATTGAGTTTTCGCCTTTAAAAATATAATTATCTGCTAAATCTAGGTGAGAATTTTGAAATCAGTAGTTAGAAGGGCCAGTACATGGTGGGTTGTGAATAAAAATGGCCAGGATTAAGTCACTGGTGAATGATAAGGGTGTGGGCTACGACAGACATTCAGGTTCTGTTTAATGAAAGGAGAAAAGCAAAACCAACAACTACAACAAAAATACTCAACACGTGATGCAAAGCAGTAGAAACCTGGTGATGTCAGAAAGCGTAATTCCTCAGAAGAAAGAAGGAACTCAATGTTCATGTGAAATTTTCCAAACTAAAAAATATATGTAAAAAAAAACAATCTAAACATGATGTTAGTTTTCAAACTGTCAACAATGGATGCTTCAAGTCAGAGAATTAACTCTTGAGTTCTTTAAATGGCAGCATACATTAATCAGTTACACGGGTTAACAAGCCTCACTCGGAGCCACACATTGATGAAGGAGCAAGTTCTCCTTTCACATCTTTTGGGCTGAGCCCACCAGCAAACACAGAAGTGTTGCAAGTGAGTCTCTTCCTCCTCCGCATTCTACTGCTGCTTTTTCAACATAAGTCAATAGTCAATACAAGTTTGTTTGGGGGCTGGAGAGATGGCTAAGCAGTTCAGGGCACTGAAATGTTCTTTCAGAGGTCCTGAGTTCAATTCCCAACAACCACATGGTGACTCACAACAATCTGTAATGGGATCCAGTACACTCCTCAGGTGTGTGTCTGAAGACAGCTACAGTGTATTCATATAAATAAAAATAAATAAATCCTTTTTTTAAAAAGTTGGCTTAACTCATTTTCTTCTTATAGCTTGCAGGACTCAAGATCTCCATATATACATGGAAAGAAATCTGTACAGAGATAGAACATAGGACACTGTGTGAAGAGAGCAGGTCTAGGTGAATCACCTACCAGTGAGGAATCTATGTTCAGCAACCCAAAGGCTCAAGACACTAGAAAATGTTTAAGAGCTACAAACTCATCTCAGCTCTTTCACTATACTGGTACAGTTTTATATGGTGGAAAATAACTATGCCCTGAAACTGTTGCAATTACCAATTATCCAATTTATTTGTCAAATTATTACTTATAAATTAAATATGAACAGTAACAGAGATTCTTTGGTGAAAATAGAGTAAATATTAGTATTTTAGTTGTAACTGTAGATTTTCTTGGTTTTTTTTTCTTGCAACTCACTTATACATTCCTCTGATTAATTTTTACTAATTAAAAATATCTATGAGGCAATATTTCATGTTTCTCAGAAGAGAGATGGTGAATTTTTGGTCAGTAATGATTGAAGGCAAACATTGCAGAAGATATTCTTAAAAATTAGATTTTCCCAAATTTATCTATCATCTTGAGGATCAGCAATAGTATATAAACACTAAGAAAAGAATACAAGAAAAATCATTTGTAACTGTTTTCAACATTTCTTTATGAATCCCTCCCTCACTTTCTTCTCAAGAAATTACCTGGCATTTCCTTGTCCCAGATGTGTGTTTCCAGGACCTGGCCCTGACAACCTCTGGTTCTTACAGGTTAGTACTCTCAACTATAGTGGCTTTATCTTTGTTCATTCAGTGACACTATGCGACTATTCTAATACAAGTATTGAACAACTTTTTCCATAAGATTCTAACCAGTAAATATTTCAAGTAGAATGGTAGAAAATTCTATTCAACTCAACTGTTGGAATATAAAAACAGATAGTTATATAAATGAAAAGGTGTGTTTGGCTTTTAGTAGAATTTTTTATATCAAAACAGGTATTAGGCCATAGTTGTCTCCAAAACTTATTTTTCCTGACTATTGTCTGATATAAAACAATCTACTTTGGGACATTATTTACAATGATGTCTTGTTTTCCCAAAGAAATACCTTTTTTTTTTTTCAAATCGATACAAATGCCTATATTCTATTTTTGTTTCTTTTGTGTTTTCAGTTTCTCCTATGCCTGTAGAAGTTAGTCACAGGATGTGACAATCAGTTGTGGTGGGTGCATATTTATTCATTGATTATTAGCCAACTGATTTGTTTTAGTGAGGAATATATCACTTACAAGTCTCATTTCTATGGCTGAATGCCCAACAGAGTCCGTTTAAGGGAGGAAGAATATTTAGCTCCTAATGTCAGCATCCATCCATCCTTCTATCCATCCATCCATCCATCCATCCATCCATCCATCCATCCTTCCATCCATCTTCGTGGCAGTGGGAGCTTGCAACAAGTCTGGTTCACATCCCATTGGATTAGGAAAGAGAGAGCAGGACTCGGAGCAGGGGCTAGCAATCACTCCCTCAAAGGCCCAGTGACCTATGTTTGCCATGTTCCAAAGGTCCCCATATCCTCCTAAAACAGTGTGACCGGCTGGAGACCAACTGTTCAAACACATGGGCCTGTGGGGCATATTTCACATTCAGACGATTACAGGGGAAGATCTATGAAGTTAAAAGCATTTTTTTAATGAAACAGATGTTGGCTTTTATCCACCCTGACTCTACAGAAGAAACTAAGTCCCCGGGTGGGATTGTTATCTTGGCTCTACAGCAGATTCCATGTTATCTCTCCAAACATACATGCAATTCCAGTGATTCCAACATTATCACTTCTGCTAACATGCAAATATAATAATCTACACTCCCATCCCACACAGATGCAGTATGTCTCAGACCCTCCTTTATATCTGAAAGACTTCCTAGAGGTATTTTCAGCTGTCTGGCATTATCCTCTCACTGGCTCTGCAGATCAACTTCCCCTCAGATCACACAATTACATCATGCTTTTCTATTTTCTTACTCAGTGGAGGAGGTATTCTCAGATTTCTCTCTCTCTCTCTTCAATTAAAAGCAAGCAAGCAAGCAAGCAAACAAACAAACAACATACCTTAGATAAAAAATTACTTGCTGGTTCAGAAATTGATTCTTCTACAACCTTCAATGACTGTCCTCAACATTTGTGAATTCCCAACAGCTAACATGGGAGAATTTTAGTAGTAGGAGTTTAAATTATAAAAAGCAATTGTTTTGTAAAATATCACTTTGTGTGGATATAATAAATTTGCCTTTCCTTGCTATAAATGCCTTACGCCCACTGGCCCTTACCTTCGGAGATTCGAGTCCCCAACTCCAAACTCAGAAATCTCTGTCTCCCTGATGGAGATTGCAGCCAAAGATGCTGAATATAGCTGTAAAACTGGCAGAAAACCCACAGTAAATGTACAGAGTGAGGAGGCCCAGATGACAGAAAGATAGATTATGATAACATTCTGCTACTTCTGGAGTCATACCCGGAGCCGGTGGACAATTTTACACAGCTCTGAAGAGGGAGGTAAAACACTCGGCACCTGACTGAAGAAGGTGTGGTGCTTAAGGTCATTATAGAATAGGAGCATAACTGAAGATGTAGATCCAGAAAATCCCAAGGCTGTGCTATCATCTGAAACAATAGCACTGCATTGTAGGTCCCTGCCGATGGCCAAAGTATGAGAATCTCAACACCGAGGCTAGGAACAAAGGGTATTTATTCTCTTATCTGTGCCTAACTCAGATGACACTAAATTCTGATTAGAATAATATCACTACCTTCCATGTGTCCTCTGTGGTTACTCATCAAGGACATAGAACAGGATGTGAACTCTCATTCCATAATACACACTCTCTAATTTTCAATCAACGTGACTTCTAAGACAACTATCCAAACTGGGGGAAACTGGGTGAAAGTCTTCCCCTTTAATTTGTTGTTCTTTATGTCTTCATGTACTATTAAACTTCTATGGAATATATATTTATCCTACATCAATCCTTAGCTTCAGTAAAACACCATAATTAAGTTCTTTATGGCCCTTTATCAGATGAATGCATGAGGAAATATTGTGCTTTGTGTAAGTGTTGTTTGATTGCATGGGAAAGCAGCTCTTAATACCTCACTGGACGGTTTAGTTTGGCTTATGTCACTCGCTAGCTACTTGCCTATAAAAAGTAGTGACACAGACTTTCTAGGCCACATCACGAAAAGTGGAAATCACCTCTCTTTCTTCTTCTTTCAGGGACCTATATACCAATAATCCACACAGCAAACCTATAAGGTGGACTCTTGAGTCACAGTGCCCTAGAGAGCTGTCCCCAGGGAGCTGATTGAATTGTCTCTGAAATGTGGGCTAGTTTTTAGTGCAGCATTACCAGGTCTATCCTGAAGAATATGAAAATTGATATTAAATTAATATAAATGGGATAACAAAATTGTAGTGGGTTTGCAACCCACTGGGGATTGCAGAAGAAATTATATGAGCTCTGGAAGAAAAAGTAGTGGGAGAATGGGGAGAAGGGGGAGCAGAGGGTATGGAGGATGGATTTGGTTAAAACACATTATGTACATGTATGAAATTTTCTAACAGTAAAACTGTTATAAAATGACAAAGATGAATTTTAAATAAAACTAAATGAAATGTTTGATCAAGTCATGGGAACAGAGTCCTGTAATTCCATCACATAGGAGACTTAAGTGGGAGGATTGTGAGTTGGAGGCCAGCCTGGCTACATAGTTCCAGAGAAAGACCCTGTTTCAAATAAATAAATAAATAAATAAATAAATAAATAAATAAATAAATAAATAAGGAAACATATTAAAAGATATGATTTTATGATTAAGTGCCTTAACTTCAAGTGTTAGAAACAATGAAAGTAAATTTAAGAACTTTATTTGTGTCTATTTTTCTTTTTCTTTGTGTGTGTGTGTGTGTGTGTGTGCGTGCACGTGTGTATGTGCACGTGTGTGTGTGTATTATAGTGTTAGAGATTCAGCCCAAGTCCTTGAAAATATAAGTAAATTCTTTTGCACTTAAGAAATTTTTTTTATTTACACCTTTTGTTTTAAAACATTACTGATCCTATGTAGAACATATATACATAGGATAGAACATATCCTATGTACAACATCTGTTTATATTTATTTATATTTATATTATTTATATTTATATATTTATTTCTTATGTTCACAGCCCTGGGTTCTGTACTTGTAAGAGACTGTATAGTCTACAGTGCCTAAATTGTTTGCTCTCTCACTCTATAGAAAACGTTTGTTGACCTTCACTTCAGGAAAGAAAGATCACAGCAGACTCTCAAAAGGACATGAAAGCTTAGAATCCTATGGAATTCCTCATGTAAATTTCACCTCAGTATATAAACACTGCCTAAAATCTGTATTGTGCCTAGGATGAAAAATGACATCACCCCTTAGCTCAAATTCTGTCTTAGAGAAACAAAAAGAGGTTGAAATTCATTCTGTATGAAGTCCCTCTTCAACATGAGATCTCTGCAATTCATATCTTTGAGCCGTGGTTCCCTGTGCAACTCAGATCCCAGAACCTTAGCTAGGGGCAGTGAGCAAATGAAGAAAGGACAGACACACAAGTTCACTTACAATGAAGCTGGGATCTGGTGGGATTCTCTAACATCTCCCGAGACCAATAAATACCACTACTACTTAGAATCTCAGTGAGTTGATTGGTACAACATGAGGGTGGGATGGGTTGGGGTGAGCTCGCCTCCACAGGAGATCTCTGTACATCAACAGCCAGGAGGAAGAAGCTGTAGTTGTTGATCTTTGCACACACTGATTGATCATTCGTGGGTCAGTCACTCATACATGGACTCCAGAGAAAAACTTTGCCATTTCTTTTGACCCTGGGCTGTAAGGGTACTGGCTTTGCCAACTGTTCTAACGCTCATAGCCATGCCATGTCAAAAATACCTTTCTTCAAGACTTCACTTGTTCTTGGTTCCCTTTGCTCTTTACAGTGAGTTTACCAATAAATAGCTTCAAAAAAAAAGTATACATTGTAGTGGGTCACATAAATTTTTTATGCAAGTCAATAGTTTACTTTAAGTTTATTCCCCCAATACCCCCTACCTTCCTTCACTGCTGTCTCTGCCCATTCCTGGTCAGGTTAGGCCGTTGTGTTCTCTGAGAATGTTTTACTCTTCCTTTACTACTTTCATGTCATACATACAGATAAGATTTGTATATATGTATCTAAAACCCAGGATTCATAAATGAGAGGAAACATGCAAGGTTTGTCTTTCTGAAACTGGCACAGTTCACGTAAAATGATTATTTCCAGTTGCCTCCATTTTCCTTCTGAGCAACATCATGAAAGAAATCCTGTTGTGTATAACTACCACATTTTCTGTCTTTCTTTTATTTTTGTTTCTTTTATTTTATTAAAGTGCATATTTCCATGTAATATATTTTGGTTATGGTTTCACCCCCCCCACCAATTCTTCCAAGATTCTCCCCATTTCCTCTCCCATCTGAAGCCATACCCTTTCTGTCCCTCGCTAGAAAAAAACAGGCATCTAAAATAATAATAATAATAATTAATAATAATAATAATAATAATAATAATAATAAACTAATCAATCAACCAACTGAAGAAAAACAGAATAGGAGAAAAAAAAAAACATAAGAAAAAGAGCCAGATGTCCATGGCCCATGTTACCACCAAAGGCCATGCAGATGTCTATAGTCTATGCTGCCATTTGAAGCTAGGTTGATGTCTGTGGGATGTGCTGCTGCTGGAACCATAATGAGTGGCCATGCTGCCATCTGAGGTCATGGTACTGTCCTGGCTAGTGCTACCATTGAGGGCCATGGCTGGGTCTGAGGTCTTACTGTGGCTGGGGACTGTGTTGATATCTGTGGCCCGTGTTACCACCATGCTGCAACTTAAGGCCATGTTGATGTCTGTGATACAGGCCGATTCTGAGAGCCTTGTTTGGGTCAGTGGTCCTTCTGCAGCCTGGGACTATGTTCATGGTCTGTGCTGTGGCTATAAACCATGAGGAAGCCCATGATCTGAGCGCCAGCTGACTGTAAAGAACAAGGAAACTATTTTGGCAGTGATTTGAGGATTGTAGTTACATAATTTAGAAAGAGGGACAGGGAAGGCTTTGTAACAACACCCAACCTTATCCCAATCCCCCCCCCCAAAAAAAAAAGTAACAGCCTAAAAAGGTAGCCATCAAAGAGAACTCTTAAAAATTGTAATAAGGATGGTGACATGTAGCTCTCTTCAGTTGATGGCTTCTGGGGATCTCTTCAGTTGGGGGTACAGGTGGAGACAGACTCTATTTTCTTTAGGGGATGGGCCACTGGAAGCTTAACCATGCTCTAGTATGTTATTGACAAATTAAACTTTCTTTTTGTTTGGAGGGACAAAGGTCACAAGTTCTACACAATGGGTAGACATGAGAAGGACTATGAAGTGAATATGATTGGTATGTATACTGTGAAAATGTATGCAAGGGCCTGTAAGATTTTAAGAAACAACCCCCTGACAAAACATGAGGCAATGACTCTCCAAAGATGCCACTGAGTTTGTTTTGTGTTGAAGAATGCAAACACATTCATAATTATCATCCTGGACAAATGGAGCCAAGGCCTCAATTTCAGGCTAAAAGTGCTGATCCTGATAAAAGAGTAAGTGGGGGCTAGTTTTGAACCCATCTCCACATATTTTTTTTTTTTTACCCACTTCTCTGTTAATCGATAGCTTGGTTCCATGATTGAATTGTGAATAGCATTTCAATAAGCACTGATTTGCATGTGTCTGTGTGATAACTTGACTTGAAGTTCTTCAAGGTTGTGTCCAGGAGTAGTATAGTTGGTTTGTCTGGTAGGGGTATTTTTGGTGTCTGAAGAACTCTCATACTGATTTCATAGTTACTGGACTAGTGAGGTCCCACTAGCAGGGAGTAATGGTCCCTTTTGTCCTCTTCCTAAGCATGTTGTGTTTTGTGTTCTTATTTGTTTGTTTTTCGAGACAGGATTTCTCTGTGTAGCCCTGACTGTTCTGAACTTTGTAGACCAGGCTGACCTTTAATTTACAGATCTGCCTGCCTCTGCCTCCCAAATGCTAGGATTAGACATGTGCTAACAAGCCTGATCTGTTTTCTTTTTGTTGTTGTTGTTAATATTTATTTATTTATGTTGGACATGCTTGCTCTATTTGCATGGATGTCTGCATGACAGAAGAGGGCATCAGATCCTGTTATAGATGGTTGTGAGCCATCATGTAAGTACTGGGAATTGAACTCAGGACCTCTGGAAAAGCAACCAGTGCTTTTAACCACTGAGACATCTCTCCTGCTCCCTGTTTTCTGTTTTCCTAATGACTGTCATTCTGGATGGGATGAGATGAAATCTCAATGTTAGCTTTAATTTGCATTTCTCCTATGAATGATGGATTTGACCTTTATTTTTTTTCATGTTTCTTGACCATTTGCATTTTATCTTTGGAGGAACTGTTTGTTCTTTTTTATTAGCCTATTAACTGCATTGTTTGATCCTTTGCTATTTAGTTTTTTGAGTTCTTTGTATATTTCAGATATTAATGCTTTACCAGATAGATAGCTAGAAAAGAATTTTTCCATTCTATATGCTAACTCTTTACTTGCTTAACTGTTTCTTTTGCCATGCAGAAAAAATTAATTTCATAAAATCAATTTGTCAGTTTTAAAGATTATTTCCTAATCAGCTAGAGTCCAATTCAGAAACTTGCTGTGGGTGGGCCAGTGATATGGCTCCAAAGGTGGAGGGGCTTGTTGCCAAACCTGGTAACCTGAGTTCGATCCTCAGAATCCAAGCAGGAGACAGAGAGAACCCCTCCTGGTTCCCGGACAGCTGAACTTCTACATCTCCATACATTTAATGGCACAGGTGCCCATGCACACAGACACACAGAGTAAATAAATAAAGGTTTTACAAAGTAAGTCTTTGCCTGTGCACATGTCTTAACTTGTTTTTCCTTACTTTCCTTTTTCTCCTGACAGTGGCAGACTATTGAGTCTGATAATATTATTAATATATTTTTTATCCATTTGTAGTTGATTTTTAAATAGGACAAAAGATAGGGATCATATTTTATTCTCTACACATTATTCGGTTTTTCCAACACCATTGATTGAGGTTATTTTTCCTTCAATGTATATTTTTAGCATACTTGTCAAAAACTAGATATTTATAGCTATATAGGTTTATATATAGGTCCCTATTTTGTTCTATTGGTGTATAAGCCTGTTTTTATACCAGCATAACAAAGCCCTGAGATGAATTCCCAGTACCTCAGGAAATGTATGTGGTGACAACACAGACCTGTCTTTCCAGCACTGGGAGAGGGAGGCAGGGTGATCATAAGTTCAGGCTCATCCTGGGAGGCTAGCCTGGCCTACACAAGAGTCTTCCTAAAAACAAACAAACCCAACAGAATAATCAGCAATTACAAATATGAGCTCTATATTACAACTTAGTGGCTGTGTTTCAGGGAAGGTTTTCAACACTGTTACATGAATTGTGGCATTACAATAGTGAGATTCAACCTTTAAAACAAACTCAAGTGTGACTTTATGGTTATGTGTTATACCTACTGATATTTTAACATTATTTACAAGGTAGAAAACATTTAATTTGAAGTGTAATATATAGTTATATCATAGAGATTATCGACTTTATTGTGATTTTTTTGTTGTTGTTGTGTTTTAGCCAGAATCTTATGTAGCTCATGGTAGTCTTCAACATACCATGTAGCCAAGCCTAGCTTTGAACTACTGTCCTGCTGCCTTTTCTTTCTCCTTCTGAGTTACAGGTATACACTATGCCTGGCTGATTTTATTGTTTAATGATTAGTTGTTTCCTAGACAGTATAAACTATAAGTCATGTGAGCCATAGCAGTGGTAATGGTGGTAATCCTGCTGACATTTCTTAAAACTGGCCTGTTAGCCGGGAATTTAAGCAGAGTTTGAGTTCTTAGGTAACTTGGGGACTAGACTACTTACTTTAGGAAAGAATAAGTCTATGGCTCTCAGCACTTAATAGGAGGAAACAGAAAGATAGGCGAGGATTCAAGGCCTGCCCAGGCTACACAGGAGGACATTGTCTCCAAACCCAAAGCCTTAACAAAAACCAGAGAGTGCCAAGACAAGAAAAGCCCTTTTTCTAGACCACTCTCAAGCTGTTTTTTTTTTTTTTTTTTTAACGGCCTAGTTGATTCTTTAGCCTTCAATTCCTGATAAAGTAAAATTTATTTACTCCCAAAGCTCTTTAGCGTTTTTACGATTTCCCCACTTTGAGCCAGTCATTTTCAGATTAACTTTCTCAAATGAAAAATGCATTATCCTCACGACAGAACAATTCCATTTCTAAACAAACGGCCAAATAACTTGAAAATGGGTTTGAATGGTAGAGATTTCAGGCTGCACGGGCTGTATAAGAGCAATTCAGAGACATGTGAATACAAATGTAGTTAAAACACTGAAGACAAAATTCTTAGCTGGTTTGAGATGGGACTAAACATTAAGCTGTTCCTTCCCAAACTACTCAGTTCCCCTGGCCTAGGACTTTACCTTGGGTCTCTCACATTCACCTCTGCATGGTCTAATTTTAGCAAGAATGTTGCTAAGTAAGTTTAACCAGAGTTTTCCTTTATATCCATCACCCTTTATAGTCTCCACCCTACCCTGCCAGGTGAGGGCTGCTCTTTTTGGCCTGCCAGCATCAAAAATCCTGTTAAGTCAGTTTAGCCTGCTTACCCCCAATATACCCTCTTGGTAATTTTCTATTCAACTACCCTCTCCAACTGCCCCTTGGGCATAAATCTTCATGTGTCTTTGTTGAAATCAGAGTTGAAACTAATACCTTTTCTTTACTGCTAGACCACTGCAGTGTTCTCTCCAACTGTGGCACCAGTACCACCTTGAATAAAGATTTCTTACCACCTTCTTTAAGTGCCGTGAACAATCTTTTGATTTACAGGTTCTAGTCTTTGTTTAGGGCAAGCTATTGGATAAACACACACGTGTTCTTGAAAGGATACTGAGAATCTGAATTCAGAAGGTGTAGGCCTAGGGTTGTAGTCATTTTACATTGAAAGAACCAAGCAGGTAGAAGAAAAGATGAAAGAAGACCTTCATAGAGCCTCACGCCAGCCCTCTCTGGGCCTGCTTCTCATGGAGTAAGATGACACTTCCACTCTCATTGAGAAATAAACCATGTATCCTTTGAAGTTAAGTCACATCAATCAGAGGTTTGTATACACTGATTAACTGCCTCTCTCAGCAAGAAGGATGAGTTCTCTCAGCACAAAGCAAACCAGTTTTTCATGCCATGAATTAACCTGTTCATTGCCAAATGTTTTGTTTTGATAGTGAAAACAGAGAAATAACATGCCTCAAGTGGTGACTGAATGGAAAAATAAATAAACAAATAAAATTATCTTTTGTGCACTCCTGTGATGATCTTTGTCTAAGAATCTAGAAGGAGTGCTCAGGGCAGGGAGGGGTCCACAGGTTGAAGAACTGATAAAGTGGTGGCTAGCTGAGAAATGCAAGCAATTAAGGTAGTGTTGATTTGGAGAACAAGTGCATGCCTGATGTTTCAGAGAACTGTCTAATTTTCCATGTAGGATATGCTATCATGATGCTTTGTAAGCTCAGTGTGCCTACAACTCACTGTGGGAGCTTATTAAATTATTAAAGTCCAAAGATGATGTGTCTAATAGACCCTGAAATTCTGTTTTCATAACAATAACCTGGTTGATGTGAATTCTGCTATTTCATAGACCACATTCTATCATAATATGATGGCAAATGATTCTTAGTCTCAACCATCCATCTGAATCCATGCTCTATGCAATGTTATCTTCACATTCTATCATGTGATGCCTCTCCCATTGTTACATTTTTAAATATTTATTTTTCTTACTCGGAAAGGGGGACAAGCACATGTTAAAGACAACCTGAAGGCGTCAGGTCTCCCCTCGTATTGAATAGGATTGAATTTATCAGACTTAGTGGCGATTACCCTTACCCTCTGAGCCATCTCACTGTCTCTAGTTTCCTACTGGTAATCTCAACTTTAGGTATACAAAATTATTAGTGGCTCTGTTCCAGGTATACACCGTCATTAGATTTTTCATCTTTGAACTGTAAATCTAGGAATATCCTTTTAAAAAAACACAAAAATTGCTTTATTAAACTTTATATAAATATAAAGACTTTAAGCAGAACAAATTGGAAGAAGACTATTCCATACATTCAAAAGTACACATAGACAAGCAAGCTTTATCACTTCTTTGGCACATGCACAACATATTTTAGGCAAAAATACCAAGGTGAACTTACAGGCTGGAACTTATTTGTGGTATTGCACAAGTAACCTACCCAGTTCTGCCACCTGGATTGCTGTCCAAACAGGGAGCAGTAATGATACCTTATATTTTTATAGTAACATCACATGCATTATCCCTTTAATCCCTATAGTAACCATCTGTTGTAGGTGTTATTGTTATTATACAGGTTAAGTAACAGAAACTTGGATGCTCAATGCCTAATTTCCCAGAGAGCATGTAGCACCTTAGACTTAACAGTGAGTTCTGGAGTGTACTTCCTTTCCCAGCCTTCTCCATGGCTGCAATGTTTCTCAGGCATGGGTACAAACTGCCTTCCCTGGAAGAATTTATAGAATGCTGATACCCAGCTCTGTTTTGCAATTGCGGTGACGCAATGTCTATGGGGAGTTTCCCTGTATCAGGATTGCTAAAGGCTTCCAGATAAGCTTCTCCACCATAGGAAGGCTGGCATTTGGGGACAGAGAGCCTTTCTTTGAAGATGGCTGACTCTGTAAAATGTTTACTAGCATCTTATACATCTCTAGATGTTATAATCAAATGTCTTCAGACATTGCCAAATATTCCCTGTGAGGCAAAATCATCCAGCTAAAACGCATTGATGGGTGTATACCCAGAGTGGATAAAGAGCATTATCAGCAGTAACCATCAGCTTATTTGTCCTGTTCATGTCCTAGGAAGTATCTTTACCTTGTCTTAATGTCATCAACATCAGGAGCTATGGAGTTTTGGACTATTATCTTCATTGGATCATTAATCTGTATGAGAAAGCTCTGTTCATCTTTAAGTTTCTAATTCAGTCAGTTATATTTATTTATTATATTGTGTGCAACTATTCCCACCCCCACACTTTTATAAAGATTATCTGGAATGTCTGTTGAGACAACAGATTAGAAAGCAGTAACCCAGAACCACAAACTCAAGATCTGCTAGGAGAGTAAGGATGATGTCAATACTTAACAAATGCCTCCAGGTAGTTGTTATCATGAAGGAAGCTTTGGGGAAAAGCAGGAGAAGGGTGGGGAATCCTGAGCTGTCTCAAGGAGGCGTCTAATCAAACAGCTACAATTGCCAGATCACAGTTGCAGGGTCATAGGAACAGAGAACACAGGAGGAGTAAGCGGTCTTGACCGGTTGGGAAAATATTTCTCAGAGAAGTAGATATGAGAGATGGTGTCTGTCCTGAATTTGGAAGCATCAACATAACTAGCCAACGGGGCAAGACCCAAGATGGGATTCCAGCTCAAGAATGGTAGCAGCACTCAGAGTCTACAGGTTCCAGTGTCTACGGCCTTACTTTTAGCCATTTATAAAGGCAGAGTCAATGCACAACTGCCATGTTGACATGTCTACCCTAAACACACCACTCATTCATCCCAGTATTCTCTTGTCAGTGATTCCAGACTTGGTCACCCTCAAATGAAAATGGAAGGAACCAGTCTAGGGAGCAGTTTGTCAAGAGACAATTATATCTCACTCGCAATTATATCTCATTTCACCACTCAAATTTTCTTCTATAGCTTTATAGAGAAGGGGAATCATTTTGCTTTTATTGTATGACCACAGAAGAATTCAGATACTCAGTATCAATAGGAACCCGAACAGGACTGGACAGAAGCCCTGTCTTAAGCGGATGATGACACTGGCATTTCTAGCTAGCCTGAGCATTTAGGGAAATTTAAATTTTTCTTTCCTATAAGCCTGATAAGAGGCCAATGTGGATGTGATCTCCTGGGGTGACTTTATACTACCACCTGCTTGACATCTCTTTTATCCTTCTGTCTTATGTTTTTCATAGCTTTGGATACAATTTGTTTGTTTGTGTCTCAGGCCCCTGAGAGAGCATTAAGTTCTACAAGATCAGGAATTTATTCTATTCTCTGTCAAAATCCCTGCATCTAATAAAATAGGTCTCAAAATCCCTGCATCTAATACAACAGCCCTTATACAAAGTAGCTGCTCATTAGATAAGGGTTGAACACCGAAGAGGTTATGTTTTCTTCTAGATTCCTGCTATTTCGTCTTGGAGGCTCAACATACATATCATTGTTTTCCCATATCTCTTTCTGGACTGTCCAATTCATTAAGACAGGGATGGATCTGACTTATGATCTATCCCCAGGATCAAGCAGGTGGCACATACTTAACAACCATTTAATGAATTAACAGACCAATGAATACATTAGGGAATCACAGTGGGAGGCCGGCAGTGGATGTGGATGGCTTTAGTCTCCTACACTGCTGACACTAGAGTCAGCAAATTCCAGGAATAAACCGCCCTGCATATTAGAGCAGTCAGCTCTTCTCGTGACAGCAGTAGAAATACAACAAATAAATTGTCCAATGAGTGATCATCCTGCAACACTCAAAGCAATAGGGAAAAAGGTTTTTTTTTTTTTTTTTTTTTTTTTTTTTTTTTTTTTTTTTTTTTTTTTTTTTAATCCATATATTAGTGGCTGGCAACTTCATTGACATAACTGGTCAGTGTAGGTCAGACTGAAGGCCTTGCAAGTCAGGTAATGGCAGAATCTGGGAAGAATCTGGTAGAGGCGATACAGCTATATCTAAAAAAAATAGGAAGCCCCAGAGCCATGAATAAAATTGGTCTGTGAAGTCCCAGCCTGTAGTTAACATATGGCTGCTACTGGAAGTTGGCATCCTAATCTCTCAGACCTAAAAAGATTTTAGATCAAAAAATAATATCTGTGGACATCAAGACACAACCAGTGGTATGCTCTGTAGACCATGCTATTTGGAGGTAGGAAGACAGCACCCTTGATTTTACCTCTCAAAAACAAAGAATTGATTTTTACAGGGTAAACTTTTTTGAGACATCGACTTTTTTTCCCCATCATGCCATGGGTAGAAAACGATACTTGCTTGTTATCCTTGGATAAACAGACAATGCTATTGCACTTGCACCTTAAGGGCAGAGGAGAATAGTAGGACAGATGTACGTGGAAGGTATTCCTGACATAGCCTTTGCCCTGTAGCTTGCTCTCCTTTCAGATGTTCCAGGCAGTCATAGTTTACAACAATCATAGAAAATTAGGATTTTACTAGATTTAATATGTGCCTCAGACATAATGAGAGCTCCTACTGTACATCGGGGACTTCTTAGAACAAGGAATTAAATTAACAAAACAATGCACTCTGTCTCATTCTAGTCTCATCAAGGCAGAGGATAGTCTTAAGTGTAGCGGGCATTACGGGAGATGGCTACAGCATAGTGAGTAGAGTAGCAATGGCTGCTTTGCTGCAGCGATGGGAGTGGTTTTATGCAGAGAGCAGGAGAATGTTCATCAGGTTCCTGTGGCTGCTGTGACAAATTGCATAAGCTGGGTAGCTTAGAACAATAGAAATCTATTCTCTTAGGGCTTTGGAAATTAGAAGTGAAAAATGGACCAGGAGGACTGCCTTCCTTCTGCAGTCTCTCAAAAAGAATCCACTTCTCATCTCTTTTCACTTTCTGGAGGCCTTTGCCCTGTTTCTCTATATACATAGCCATTTCTCTATATATCATCATCTTGTATTTCTCCCCACCCATCTCCTTCCTCCTTCTTATATGGGCTTTGTGACTGTGATGGACTCACCTGCATAATCCAGGATGATGTTCTCATCACAGCAGAACTAATTTAATTATAGCTGAAAGGCCTGCTTTCTATATCAGGTTAAATAGCCACAGGATTCAGTAGACAAGATGTGGTATTTGTCTGCTTTTTGTTGCTAATAACACAACAGCACAAACTAGGTTCATTACAAAGAAAAACGGCTTTTGTTGGGTCATAGTTCTGATCCAAGGGCCTGAGGTAGTGCAGAGATTCATATAGCCAGGACAAGAATATATATCTATGAATTCTTTGTGTTCTCTCTCTCTCTCTCTCTCTCTCTCTCTCTCTCTCTCTCTCTCTCTCTCTCTCCCTCACTCTCTCCTCCTTCCCTCCCTTCTTCCCTCCCTCTCTCTCTCTCCTTTTCTCTCTGCTTAATAAGTTGTGTGCATTCAATTATGTGGGCCCTGCATTAATGAATTTGCCTATCCGCCTATCCTAGCTAGCTCACAGCAGCCACAAGAACCATATTTGGATTACATTTTCTCTTCCTTAATACCACAGAATGAATATTAAATTAGAATATGAGTTTTGAAGGGGAGAAGTTATATTTGAATTTTGTCAGATATGGGCATCTTTAGAACTATTATTCTACCTATTACAATCCAGGTGCAAATAGAGGGTCCTATGGGCTTTGGCATTATACATATAACCTCATTCAATGTTGACAGTATCAGAATTAAGTAATATTATTAGCTCTGTCTACCTGCCTTCCCTCCCTCCTTCCTTTCTTATCTTTTCTTTTCTTTTTTTTTTTAAATGTATGAGAAAATGTCTTGCTGTGTACCTCAGGTTGGCTTCAAAGTTTCCATCCTCCTGCGTTAGCCTTCCATGTGCTACAATTATGGGTGTATCCCAGCATACCCAGCTGGATTTTCTTCACTTTCAAAGTAAGACACCCAAGCTCAGAGATGTTCAGTTTAACCTGCTCCAGATTCACTTCTTCTTAGCAGACTCGAAGAGCCCAGCGTTTTCATGCCAGAGCTCTTCCCTTTGACGTATCTCCATCCTCTGACATTCAAAGAGAAAGTAGTGAACTTACTCTGCACATCCTGATTTACAGGAATATGAAGAGCTAGAGAGAAAGCATCCATACGCTCGTGAGTGAGTCACAACTGCAGTCATGATTTAGTGACACAGTGTGACACAAAACACAGGGAGCAAGGCCCAGAGAGCTGCCCTCTTGCTCATTCCTGAGTGATGACACAACTATGCCATGGAGCTGCAGGGAAGTACCTAAAACTAAACTAGACAACTCTTGGTCCTTTAAGATCACTTACTATAAAAGTACCAATACATAGTCGTTAATGTACTTTACTTTTAGAAAACTGAAGAAAGAGATTTAGACTAAGGTGAATTTTCAAAACAGAAAGCTTAAGGTTCGATACCAGCAAAAGATAGTCTGTATTAACAAGAGATTTTCTGAATCACTAACCAAAGAACACATTCAGGCTGGGCCTAGGCAGATGTAGCAGATGTGCAGCTTGGTCTTCATGTGGGTCCTGAACAACTGGAGTGGGAGCCATTGCAGAAGCTGTTGTCTGTCTGTGGGATATGTCCTTCTAGCCAGGCTGCTTTGTCAGGCCTCAGTGGGAGAGGAAGCACCTAGCCTTGCAGAGACTTGAAGTATAGGATGGGGGGGGGGTGTCCAAAGGGCCCCACCCACTCAGAGGAGAAGTGGAGAGGAGATGGGTAAAGGATTGTGGGAGGGGGTGACTGGGAGGGGGCAGTGAGCAGGATATAAAGTGAATAAGTAAAGAAATATATAATAAAATTTAAAAATTAACAACAAAAATCAAAACAAACAAAAGATTTTCTGGCACTTTCTTTTATAATAACCTCTCTTGATGCATACTCGTACCACACATTTTCTGAAAATTGATTGACAACCTTTTTGTAAAAGTACTGCTTGTTAGGGATGCCTCTATTTTGATCTGCCTAGAAAAGTTCTTTTAGCATAGATTTTACCACTCTCCCCACAGAGAGATGGAGAGTCCTAGTGTGATTTTTGTATATTGTGTGCACAGACGTAAATCAGGCATAACCATGCTTCTCTTGAAGAATTACCTAAGAAATTTCTGAAAAGAACATAACGTTTCCAGAGGCTTCTTAATCCCAAAGACATCTTTCCCTCTTCCCAAGCGCTGTGCCTCATGCGTGCATGTACAGAAAGAGTCGGGCCCAGGGTGGCCAGCAGTGCTTCTAGAATAGTCCAGTCACATGAACTATTGCATGAATACACATGAATACAAGTGCATGTTTAAAGAAAATAGCGCACTGTGAAAGCAGAACTGTGTGTTCGTTCCCACTACCTTTCTGGCTGTTTAGAATAGCATTGTTAAGCACGGGAGTCAATTCTTCCATATTCACAGCTCCCACTCACAGCTTTGAAAATTCCTGCGGCATCTACTTACGGTAGACAAATTGCAGAAGTTAAATTATATACATTAAACCCAAATGAGTCCCTTTTGCTGTTTGTGCTTTTGTCGTCTTGTCAGGAGTCAGGAACCCTAGAGGGATGCACATTGTCAGCAAAACTCCATACTAGTGGGAATAATACCGGGTACAGAGTGTTAGAAATCATAAAGGGTCTCTTATCACAATCCACTGCTTGCCTCAGGGTTTCCTACATCTTTCTTTCTGCCCCCCACCAGCTCACATTCCTTCACATGTGCAGTAGCCCCCTGCAGAAGGAGGGAGTGTTGCTGCCTTGTCTTGTGGAGACCCCAGGGTCTCTTTTCCCCACCCCAATCTCATCACTGGGGATTGTTTTCTGAACGGCAGACTTATCAACAAGAACAGAATCCAGAGAGCCAGGATAAGACCAGGTGTGTTCTGAGAGGTTTCCCACAGGGGGAGTTTTGCCCAAAGCCTCTGCAAGTGAAACGGAGTAATGGAGCAGGAAAACAACACAGCCAAGGGTCAGAGGACTCTTCAAAGAGGAAAGTGAAAGCATGCCCAGGTAGGACACCTCAATGTACCTATCTGTAAAACCTGAACATATTAGAATGTATGTGACTGCTAGCCAAACTTCTCTGGCTATGTGCTTTAGCAAGCTTTCTCTGGTTACCTAGAGGAGGAAGGCAGGGTAGGAATGAGAGGGAGATTAGTAATTTAGGTGTTCAAGGAAGCTTTCCAGTAGAGAATGTGACCTAGTATACAATGTGTACCCTTCATTAGCGATAATGACAACAGTTATCCAACTTACTGTAGTTATAACATAGGAAACGTCAGAGCTCTAGAAGCTATTAGGTTTTTAGATATCTGACCAAATAAGAGGGTTCGGTTCAAGTACAGTTGAGTCTTTCTATCAGAACCAGGGTTAGGCATTTTTGTCGACAAAAGGATTGCTTTCTTTACATGGAAGCTAATTCTCTTAGGTCCAAGAAAGCCTGCTATTTTCCTACCAGTTAGGATTTAAATGGAGCACAAAAATGGCACGATGACACAGATATCAGGCTGCCTTCAAATGCTTAAGGTTGTCTCGAAATACCTGCTGGTGGTATCCTACGGATCCAATTCCAATTCTTTCTGGCATTCCCTTCTCTTTTCTTTTGCTCTGGAGCAAGACTCACGTTCGACTCACGTTCAACAATATACCAGTCATTACATGGGATTAATTTAATGTGCATTGCAGACCTATTGGCTCCTGATATTCTGGTTTCCAATAATGGAGAGTTTTCAATGATGTGTCCAGACTACTATTTGGTTAGGCTCTATCAAAGCAAAGAATACAGGACACGTTTTTAGAAAACTGCAAGCATTTAGGCTAAGGAAAAATGAGGCAAGTGCAGCTATCCACTTGACACAGCAGGAGTGGGATGAGAAAGGACAGAAAGGTTGTTAGACACACTGGAAATAGGTCCAGGTAATATAGCAAACAACACAGGCTGGCAGAGTATGTGAGTTGAGTGACCTTTCATGAACATTACAATCCTTTGTATAGCTCTAATTGAATATTTCTCACCTTGTCACCTTAAACAGGCAAATGTGTGAGGAAACAGAAGCCCACATCTTTCCCCTCACTATTACTGTGATTCTCTTTCTCCATCAATTAGAGTAATTTTCTCCATATGCTTGAATTATTAGGATTTGAATAACAAAAAATAATGTCTTAAAGATATGATTTACTGCAGGAACACAAAATGTTCAGAACTGGTTAGCGAAGACCTTTTGTGCTTTTCTTCTTTCTCCCTGACCGAACTTTTAGAAAAATAGATGCAAATACTGTAAATTCATTTTGCCAAGATACAGAGGCCTCAGATGACACTTTAAAAGTTGGTTTTCCATTACCACCTTCTGAAATAACAAACATCCATGCTACATGTCATCGAGAAACAACTTATATGTGCATTAATTTGGTTTTCATATTGCTTCAGACCCAGCCTTAACAGCCAATAATTTTTCATATTTTCCTCATATCCTTGAATTCAATTTACAAAAATAAATCGAATTTAATCAAGCTTCGATGGAAGCACAGTAGGATCTTCACCAAGATTTATGTTTTTCTTCTTGAAAAAAAAAAAGGCTTTTTTTTTTTTTTTTTTTTTTGCCTGCCTCAAGGAATGATATCACTAGGCTGTGTATTGTGAATCTCAATCTTGACCTAATCTGTCAAAAATTACACGCATAATTTTAGAAGAGAAATATGCAGTTTAGCTTAAATTAGGAACACGTTTCATTATTTATGGTGAATTGGTTTCAAAATTACTAGAAAGATGTATTAAGAAATGCAGACAAATGTTATACAAAATACTAAGTTCATGAAGAAGGAGAGGAGGTGATGAGAGAGAGAGAGGGGGGCCAGACATGGAGGCAGATGTTCACATGTCTCCGCCAGTCAAAGATAGTTGATATATCTAGGTTGGGTATTAGGTTACAGTGAGCATTACCGAACTTACAAAGCCTTTGGTTAACATTAAAAAAATATTGTGTAAAAGCAAAAAGGGGAAGGGGGCATGGGATAGGGGTTTTCTAGAGAGGGGAAACGGGGAAAGGGGATGGCATCTGAAATGTAAATAAAATATCCAATAAAAATAAATTAAAAAAAAGTAATATAGAGACCATTATCCAGTATGCAAATCTGTTTTCATGGGGCAGGCACATAGACATGTTATACATTGAGCAAACGAACACATCTTTGCTAGAAATCTTGAGCTTATTTTCCTAGGATAGCTGCTCTACATCTCCTGGGCTGGCAGTTGTGCAGTAGGTGGTTGCATTCATCCCACACCAGGAGGTAACTTTGCCTCAGTGATGGGTTCCCCATTAGCTGAGTGACTGCTTATTCTGTCTTATCCTTTGCAGTTCAGTTACACCGCCATCCCTTTCCTGATTTCTAGGGATTACTGATCTAGCTTTTCTTTAGGATTTCTCTTTTCTCCTTTTTGCACTTACCCATTCCATGCCGAATCATGCCTCCAGGGTTTGAAACTACCTGGGTAAGTCTTGCTCCTGGGAAGCTGTCCTGGTTAGCATTTGTCAGTTAGACACAGTCTAGAGTCATCTGAGAGGAAAGTCTTGATTGAGGAATTGTCTAGACCAGATTGTCCTGTGGGCCTCTTTGTGAGGGGTTTTTCTGTTTTGTTTTGTTTTGTTTGAAGTCCTGTCTTTCTATGTAGACTATGCTGGCTTTGATCCCACAGAGATCTGTCTGCTTGCCTGTACCTCTAGAGTGGTAGGAATAAAGACATGCACTACCACACCTTTCTGGGACTATGGTGCAAGAGGTCTAAGCTCACTATAGGTTGCAGCATCTCTAGACACTGTGGTGCGTAAGAAAGCTAGATAACCATGAGCTAGAGAGTCAGCCAGCAATCAGTATTCCCCCACAGTGCTCTCTCCAGGTTCCTGCCTTGAGTTCCTACCCTGACTTGCCTCCATGATGGACTGCAATTTATAAGCTGAAACAAAGCCTTACCTGTCCTGCATGGCTTTTAGTCAGAGTATGTATTTTATTATACACACAGAAAATAGAATAGAACTGAGGCTTTGGCTGTGGTTTTTGGCCCCGCCTTCATGCACTGGTCCCTCTTTTCTAGGAGTGAGTTAAGTAGTAAGATGGCCGGAGCAGCAACACCAGCATGTCTGAGAAGCACTTAGGTCTGTGAAAAGCACTTGAGGACTTACTTATTGAAGGCCTCAGAGGGAAGCATCACTACTCATATTAAACACACTCGTTAAAGGGTGACTCTAAATCAAAAGCCACTTTGTCAGGCATCGGAGAGGAGAGATCATGTTAGATCTTGTGTATCATAAAGCCAGTTTATGGGCTCCAAAAAGACAAAAAGGGGAAACTATTTACTTGCTCTCTCCTTAACTTAGAGGATGTCTACCATTCAAATTTAAATGGTTTTGGCCAACTGACACTGTCATTTCCTTTAATTAAATTTTTTAGTAAAAAGAAGTATGTGTGTGTATGCATTTGTGTGTGGGTGCATTTGTGTGTGTGTGAGAGTGAGAGAGAGAGAGAGAGAGAGAGAGAGAGAGAGAGAGAGAGACAGAGACAGAGACAGAGACAGAGACAGAGAGACAGAGAGAGACAGAGAGACAGAGAGAGAGAAAAAGAGAGAAAGAGGTCATTGAGAGGGCCTGTACACATGGCATGGTGCACATGTGGAGATCAGAGAACAATTTGGGAGTTCTTTCCTTTCACCCTGAGTTCTGGGGATTGAACTCAGCTAGTAAGACTTGCAAAGCAAGTACTTTTTTTTTCTACCCGTGGGTCCATCTTGCTGGTTCCTCATTTCTTTTAATTAAAAAAATCCTACTTGTGTTAGATAAAACCTTCAAGTTAGAAATGTGAAAATATTCCATGTGGTAATTTAATACCAGATAGAATCACCATTTTCCCCCTGAAATTAAGTGTGTCATGTGCCCTTTTTTTTTTTTAAGGTGAATTACATGCTCAGTAGGACTTGAGCTGATCAATGAAGTGAATTTATTTCAAGCCTTCAATCTCTCTCTTCACTGTCATATCCTGCCATCTGAAAAAAAAAAAATACCCCTCTTCGCATACTTTGTTCCTTTGCATCCTCTTCTGGAAGTCATTTTTACCAATCTCCTCCTTCTCAAAGCCACCTCCAGCTCTGCACACATAATTAACCTCTCATTAAAATCCTTACTTCAGGTCACGGGTTCAAGGCCAGACTGAGCTAAGTCCTAAGACCCTATCTCCCAAATTAACAACAGCAAACCAGAAAAAAAGCAAGCTTCCTCAGATAGTTAACTGTGGTACCCTTCCATGCTATTTTTTGTTTGTTTGTTTTTTGAGATAGAAAGTCTCACTGTATTGCCTGAGCCTGCTTAAAAGTCACTATGTAGATCAAGGTAGCCTTGGATTTGTGGGTAATCCTTCTGTTTTTGACTCCTAAACAATAGGATTACTGGCCTGTAGTGCCTTGGCTGTTTCCCTAGGAACAGTTCTTCAGCTAATTGACCATCTTGTTTTCTTCCTGAAGCTTCTCAGGGTCCATTTACTTCCTTTTCCCCCCCTTTATTAAATTTTCCTCACAAGCTTTCATTGATACTCACAGACCCCCAGTCACCTAACTTCCTCCTCTCCCAAATTCACAGCCTTGGCTCAGTCCTCTTTCTCCAGCCCTAACAATTCATTTCTCTGTGCTCACCTCTGCTGAGAGAATGCACAGTGGTGGAAGTTCATATTCTGGTGTGATCCCACATTCTGTCTCCATGATTTTTCTCTTCAATTTCTCACCTTGTGATTTTTTTTTTTTTTCTCTTCCCATATTTGCTCGTTTAAGGTCTCTTGTATCCCAGACTTGCTGTGTAGCTAAGAATGAGCTTGAACTTCCAGTTCTCCTGCCTTCATCTCTTTTATGATAGGACTATAGGTGTGACTACCACATCCTGTTTACCTGGGGATTAAACCCAGAGCGTTGTGTATGCTAGGCAAGCTCCTGAGCTAGACCTCGAGTCCATAAGTGATACTCTCCTACTGCCTCAACCTGAGACTTATTCCTCCTTTGAAGCCACATGTTCCTAGTCCCTGTGTTCCATTTTTGCTGTCTACTTGGGTAATTTTTATTTCTGGCCTTTATGGCTAGCTGCCCACTCACAGATATAGTTGATAGCCATGGGAGTGGCATCATTTGCCCACTGTTATAGTTTTTCCCTTTCTGAGCCCCTGATTTTGGCCTCTTTTACTACCTTGAGAGTTGCAGGAGTAATATTTCTAATGTAAGTCTGTTCACACACACCACCCCACTCCTCAACTTCTAGATTCTACACAGTTGTCTATGACTGTCCCCAGCCTGTCCTGATCATCACTAGATCACCTCTTCTATGACATGGCCTCTGCCCAGCCTCTGGTTCCATATGAGCTTGTACCAACAGTTCCTCTCCAGGCTGAACATTTCATCCTCCAGAAACAGAGAATAAGTTCTTCCCCAAATTATTTCATGATTTGCATAGTGCTAGCTTTGGTGCATGCCGCCCCTTGCTTCTTAAGCTTCCCACACTTTCAAGGCTCAGGGAGGCAGTGTTCTCATCTTGGAGGACTTGGCTCATCCTCTCCTGGTAGATCAAGCTCTTAGCCCTTGCACTTGTGGTAGGAAGAACCCTTTATTGGCCTCCTCTGTGAGATGCTATACTTCTCAGAAGTGGAGTAACTTTTTTTCTGTCTATGTATCTGCATTGCCCATGACATTGAACATATGGAAAGAACTAAAACAATCACTTGTTAGATCAATAAAAACCTAAATGAATAAATGAGCAAAACAACTACAATCAAGCACTTTAACACTCTGTGATTCCTGAAGTGCCTGTGTGTCTTTCCACCTTTGCTTATCCTCATTCTACACAGACACACCAATTATTAAATGCCAGGTACATGACAAGCCTTATAGAATGGTGTTGTGTCTTGTCTAAATGAAGATAAAACATTTGCATGTAAATGAGACAATACCTGCTCTCAAAGAGGCACTCTCCTCAATGCTGCAAATAACCTCTATTACCTGGAGGAGAGAAACGACGATGAGTTCAACGCAGTAATAGGTTTTCAGGACATTTTTTTTCCAAGCAAGAGCTCATTTCTAGTTAAAAGTAAATATTCTTCTGCAGCTTATGAAATCAGCTATTGCTTATGTGCATACCGGTATTGAGAATGAGTGTTGTAGAAAATTTTAATACCAAGCCTGGGTTTCTACACCACCTTTGACCATTTAGTTCCCTGATAAATGACACATAACTTTTATTATTTACAATAATACAAACAACTTTTATTATTTACAATAAGACAAATTTTATTATTTGCAATAAGCCTTAAACAGCACAAGAGTTGGGCAGATATCTACCCTCTATGCTCTTAGAATCTACTTTCCTATCGACAACCCTGAGTTATTACTTACTATGTTTCATCTGGGCTGCTCTTAACTCCTATTGGCCAGCCCTCAGGGCCATGTTTTCATGACTCACCTAACCCATGGAGGCTTCTCCTCCATTCTCTCTTTTCTCCCTTCCCTCCTGGTTCTCCTCTGACCCCAAGATGGGAATTTCTAAACACCATCTATGTCTCTTCTGCCCACCTATTGGCTGTCAGCATTTTTATTCACCAAACTCAGAAATAATTTGGGGGCAAGGTCACATAATGTCACTTGGGTCTACTTGAGGACTAGACTCACCTGTGGCAACCAGGTTTTGAAGAATCAGTATTAGCATTAGAATATAAGGAGCATCAGGCCAACCCACTACAAATGACTTCACATATCATTCAGAATCCATGACATCTTAAGTAAGTCCCAAGTAGGAAGGAGAGTGTGATGGTTTGAATATGCTTGACCCATGGAGTCCAGGGCCTATTGGAAGGTGTGGCCTTGTTGGCTTAGGTGTGGCCTTTTGGAGGAAGTACTTCATTGTGGGTGTGGACTTTTAAAACCCTCATCCAAACTCCCTGGAAGCCAGTCTTCTCCTAGCTGCCTTCTGAACAGGAGGTGGAAATCTTAGCTCCTTCAGCCCCATGTCTCCCTGGATGCTGCCATGCTCCCACCTTGATGATAATGAATTGAACCCCTGAATCTATAAGCCAGCCCCAATCAAATCTTCTCCTTATATGCATTGCCTTGGTCATGGTGTCTGTTTACAGCAGTAAAACCCTAAGACAGAGACATCTACAGTTCTACAAATTCCACTTGCTGAAATTAACAAGCAAATGCTTATGTTTCAATGGAATTTGATTTGTAAAGGCACTCAGATGGAAGCTTTGCTCTTATTTCTAAATGGTGAAATATGTTTGAACCCCAGCTGTAGAAATGCAAGTCAGAAAAACAGAAAAGAACCTTCATTCACCCTCTTTCTTTATTAACGGCTCCCTTTACTCACCCCTGACTTGGCCTTTTAAATTCCTATCTAAAATGGGAGATGGCAGGATGTGAGGATTTGTGCTGGGCACAAGGCCACCTATAGTCATTTTAAGTGAAATTTAATTCAATCAGCCCGATGATACTATTATTATCATTTCCAGGTGACACAGGAAGACTCAGGAGCAGGCAGAAAGGCAAGCCACAGAGCTAGCTCGTACTTACTAAGGCTAGGGCTTAAACTCAGGTCTGATTCCACAACTTTCCCTATAATTTGCTTCACACTCTATGTAGACAGAATGTTACATAGGTCATTATTATTATATTATTTTTTATGTTGTGCCTTATTAGATAGACAGACTTACAGAAAGTGAGAATGATTCTAGTTTGTGAGTCGCAACAACTCATCTGACCCAGTTGAGTGCTCCAAAGAGACTGAAGGGGTAAGGAAGAGTTTTCCACTTCTGAAACATGTTATTGAGAAACAAAATAAAACCAAAGAAAAAATTTAAAATTCAAATTCACATAAGGTTGTCTTGGCAAGCCTTTTTCTTTTTAATTGAAACTAGATTACTTTTGCATGCAATGTATTCTGATCTCAATTTCCCTTCCCTCATCTCCTAGATCCTCCCTGTCTTGTCTCTCCCCATCCAACTCTACCTGCTTGTTCTCTCTCTTTAGAACATAACCAGGCAAACAAAGCAGAACAGGACAAAATGAACAAACAAACAATGGGGTCGGGAGAAAGAGCAAGAGAAGCAAATAAAAATCCCCTAAATCACAAAAATGGAAAAAATAATATATACGCTGTAAGAAAAAAGAAATCTCCAAAAAAATATCAGTGAATTCGTTTTGTGTTATCCATCTATTGCTGGGAATGGGGGCCTGCATTTAAGTATGGGTTGTATCCTCAGTGAGTATCCACTGAAGAAAGCTAATTTACTGTTGTAAGCAGTTGTCTGTTGGAGATGAAATCTGGGTTGGGATGGGAGCACAGGTCTATTTTTCCTTCTCAGTGCTGGGACCCCAACTGGCAGGCCCTGTGGTGTGCTGCCAGAGTCTCTGTGAGTTTATATGTGTGTCAGTTCTGCTGTTCCTCTGGTTCTTACAGTCTTTCTCTCCCCTCTTCTGCAAGGTACACTTAGCCCTAAAAGGAGAGGGACAGACAGGTTTTTTTTGGGGGGGGGGTGGATTTAGATTTTTTTCAGTTACATCTCTCTTGCAGCTATTTGGTTATGCTACTGTAACATAGGAGCAGGAGGAGACAGTCAAACAAATTGTTCCAGTTGGGATCCAGAGCCATAGTATTTTGTTCTCTGCTCCAATTCAGCTCTGTAAGCAAGTTGTCTGGTAATTTATAGCACCAAACAGGGAAGGCTCAGAAAAGGTATTGACAGCTGTGGCATTGTGTTCTCTCAATTTGGAATCTCAGCCTGGATCCTGGAGGATTTTTGTTCAGACTCAAATACACATTATGCAATACATAAATAAATAAATAAATAAATAAATAAATAAATAAATAAATAAATATTTTTAAAAATGGTCACTATGGGCCTCGGCAGTGAAAGCAACAAGCAAAGCTTAGCATAGCAGGTTACTGTCAGAACTGAATAATGGCATTTTTTCTTCCAAAAATATCACAAATATGAATAACTACAGACCTGTGTACAACTTTGTTTCATGACTCTTTAAAAAGTTCTGCTTGATTTTAAAAATGGCAAGTGAAGTTGAAGATGTTATTGCTGTTTTTATATAGATGTAGAGTGACAGAGAAGGGCCTGGGAATGGAGTTTGACCAGCTGCGCACTCTCTCTCTACCCAGATGTGCCTTGTTCCATACATTACATCCCAACTGCAGTTTCCGCTCCCTCTGCTCCCCCTGAAAGGTCCGGGACTCCCCAAAAAGGGGTCCACTTAAGTCTCAGGATAACACGCACCCAAAGGACACACGAGAGACCGTCTTGCTGTAAAATACATGAGGTGGTTTATTATATCAGAGCTCTGGGCCAGCCCATATCCCCATATCTCACATAGGGGATAGAGGGACTGACCTCGTGGCTCAGGGGCATAGCGCTTATATATGGGCGGGGTAGGGAAAAATCGAACTTTCGCGCGGGTGCACAGGATTGGTTGTTTTACCTTTTTTTGAACACTAGTAGGCCGTACCATGGGGCGGGGTGTAGTTCTTCCCTTGGCCAGTCAGTTTCTGGGATGTTCTTAACAGGCCTTTGTACTGTAACTCCCCCCTCCTCTGTAACTAATTAGATGGACCCAAACCTGCTGGCAGGTGCTTTTCTGCCCAAGGTCTAAGGCGAAAAATTTACACATATTTGATAAGATGGCCTTTATAATTTTTCACTCTACACCCCCAGCCCCTCCTCCCATTTCACCTCTCACCCAGACCCAATACACAAAGAAAAAATATTTCACTGTGGCGGGCTTATGATTTCAGAAGTTTTGTCTGAAGGAAGCATGGTGGCACACAGGGAGACATGGTAGCGGAGAGTTTAAGTAGTTTCTATTTAAAAAAATAAGAAGGCCTCCCTAGAGACATATTGGAATCCCTTTCTTCTCACTGGGCTGTCTAGTACAGACTTGTTATGGGAATTTGTGCCTGGTCCTATTGCAATCTGTTTTGCCATGTTTGGTTAATATCCCAGATGTGCTCTTAAACCTCCCTATGCATCCACAGAAAGTTCATCACACAGGCCTGGTAACTTTTCAATACATCCAATAAATGTTTACACAAACGATGACCTGTCTCCTTCTTTAACTTCTTCTGCCTTAAGACATACATCCCAGTTTTAGGAAGAAAAAAAGAGAAGAAAGTCAAATCTAAATATTTAGTTCCAAAACTGACTAAAAAACAAAGTTGAAAGGCTTTTTAGCTAGTTCAGCAAAACAATCCATCCCATAGAGAGAAAGTCATATATTACTGGTTCATCTTTCGCCTTAGTCTGTAGTGATAGAAAAGCAAAGGAAGTTATTCCCTCCACTAAAAATAATCATATATAAAGTTAATGCATGTATTTGACACTAAAGGAAACATTACTCTGTGTGTGTGTGTGCAAAAGAAGGACAGGGAGGGGGAGAGAGGGAAAGAAGAAAGGAGGGAAAGAGAGAGGGAGGAGGGAGGGAAGGAGAGATGGAAAAAACAGGGAAGAAGGGAGGGAGGAAAAGCAGGAAAGACCACACAGATAGCAGTGTTTAACTGGATTTCTCAGGTTCCCACTTGCAGCTTTTCTTTTTAATAACGTAGGTATCATCTTATGTACTATGCATAAACAGTGCACAAGTGTCTCGCACACATTAATATGAGATTCTTGTATCTTTTTCTGATCAGAGATGCTTACTGTTGATATGTGAGTACATTTTTGCTTATTTCCGCTTGGATGCTTAGCATTTATTCTGCGATGAAGAACTTAAAGAGTATATGTGCTCTAGATGGCATGTGTCTTCAGACTGTAAGTCCTGTACGTATCCTTCACAGTTTGTGACTGGTTTGCTCAACTTAGTTGTTGTCCTTTGATAAATGAGAATCTCAGTTATGAGGAAGCTAAATTTGTTAATCTTCTTACTTCTTATTTCTTACTAATTTAATTTGTGGGGGTGGGCTTATTTTTTCTTTAAAAATTGTCTCTTCTTAAAGGTTATGTTATTATTTTAAACAAGAGTCATTACATTAATTAGTTAATTAATTAGTGTGTGTGTGTGTGTGTGTGTGTGTGTGTAAATATCCTTCAAGCTTGTTGTAGAAATCAGGGGACAACTTGGATGAGTCATTTCTCTTTCTAATTTGTGGATCCTGGGGATCAAATTCAGTTTTTCTAGCTAGCCTTTCCCTACGACATATTCTCCTTTTGACTTATAACTTTTTTTTTCATTTATTTACATTCCAAATGTTGTCCCCCTTCTTGGTCCCCCCTTCAAAAGTTCTTCACCCCATTTCTGTTCTTTGCCTCTGAGAGGGTGTTCCCGCCACCAGCCCACCCCTTTCAATCACCACTCCCAGGTCAACCCTCCCCCACCTCAATCACCCTTCCCTGGGGCATCAGATCTCTACAGGATTAGGCACATCCTCTCCCAATGAGGCCAGACAAGGCAGTCAGTCCTCTGCTACATATGTGCCTGGGCCATGGATCAGTCCATGTATGCTCTTTGATTGCTGGCTTAATCTCTGGGAGCTCCCAGTAGTCTGAGTTAGTTGATACTGTTGATAGAAAATATGGGGTTCCATCCCCTTCTGCTCCTTCAGTTCTTTTCCTAACTCTTCCATAAGGATCTCCAACCTCAGTACAATGTTGGCTATGAGTATCTGCATCTGTCTCAGTCAGTTGCTGATAGACTTTCTCAGAGGACAGCCATGCGAGGCTTATGTCTGCAAGTAAAACATGGCATCAGCAATAGTGTCAGGGTTTGGTGCCCACTAAGGAATGGATCTCAAATTGGGCTGGTCACTGGATGGCCTTTCCTTCAGTCTATGCTCCACTTTTTGTCACTGTATTTCTTATAGTCAGGAACAATTCTGGGTCAAAAAATTTGAAGGTAGGTTGATGACTCCATCCTTCCTCTGGAGAACCTGTCTATCTGCTGGAGGTGGTGTTTTCAGGTTCCATCACCCAACTGTTGGGCATTTCTGCTAAGGTCATCCTCATTGAGTCCTGTGACGTTTTCACATGTAAGTTCTCTGGGACTTTCTAGAGCACATCCTTGCCAGCATGTGTCTCCCCTTTCTACCCCGTCTCACAACCACATATTTCTATTCATTCTCCTGACCCCTCTGGGCTTCTCTCCTGTTTCCCCCAATACCTGATCCTGCTCCCCCTTTCTCCTCTCTATCCCCTCTCCCATACAGGGTCTCTCTCTCCCTCTGCCTACCTTGATTATTTCTTTCCCCCTTATAAGTAGGGTTGAAGCATCTTAACTTGGGCCTTGCTTCTTGTTAAACTTCTTATGGTGTGTGGGTTATATCATGAGTTTTCTGTACTTTTTGGCTAATATCCACTTATCAGTAAGTACATACCATGCATGTCGTTTTGGGTCTGGGTTACCTCCCTCAGTGTGATATTTTCTATCAATTTACATGCAACATTCATGCTATCCTCATTTTAATACCTGAATAGTGTTCTATTATATAAACAAACTACATTTTCTGTAGTTGAGGAACATCTGGGTTATTTCCAGCTCCTGGCTATTACAACTAAGGCTGCTATGAAAGGCCTTAGTGAAGCATGTGTCCTTGTGGTATAGTGAAACATTTTTTTGAGTATATGCCCAGGAGCAGTATAGTTAAGTCTTCAGTTAGAAATATTTCCAATTTTCTGAGGAACTGTCATATTGTTTTTCAAAGTGGTTGTACCAGCTTGCAATCCCACCAGCCATGGAGGAGTGTTCCTCTTTCTCCATGTCCTTGCCAGCATGTGCTGTCCCTTGAGGTTTTGATCTTAGCCATTCTGATTGGTGTGAGGTGGAATTTCAGGGTTGTTTTGATTTGCATTTCCCTGATGACTAAGGATGTTGACTATTTCTTTAAGTGTTTTTCAGCCATTTGAAATTCCTCTGTTGAGAATTCTCTGTTTGGCTCTGTACTCTATTTTTAATTGGGTTATTTGGTTTTATGGAGTCTAACTTCTTGAGTTCTTCATATATTTTGACTGTTAGCCCTCTATTGGATGTAGGGTTAGTGAGGATCTTTTCCCAATTGAGAGGTTGACATTTTGTTCTATTGACAGTATCTTTTGCCTTATAGAAGCTTGTCAGTTTCATGAGGTCTCATTTGCCAATTGTCGATTTTAGAGCCTGAACCACTGGTGTTCTGTTCAGAAAATTTTTCCATATGCCAATGTCTTTGAGGCTATTTTTAAACATTCTCTTCTATTAAATTCTCTATCTGGTTTTATATTGAGGTCCTTGCTCCACTTGAACTTGAGCTTTGTGTGAGGTGATAAGTATGGATCAATTTGCATTCTTCTACAAGCAGACTACCAGTTAGACCAGCATCATTTGTTGGAGATGCTTGTTCCCCCCACCACCCCACCTTTGGTTTTTGGCTTCTTTGTCAAAGATCAAGCATCCATAGGTGTGTGGGTTTATTTCTGATTCTTCAATTCTATTCCTTTGATCAACCTGTCTGTCTCTGTATCAATACCATTTTTTTAAAATTAAATCACTAATGCTCTGAAGTACAGCTTGAGGTCAAGGATGTGATTCCCCCAGAGGTTCTTTTATTGTTGAGAATGGTTTTTCTATCCTGTTTTTTTTTTTTGTTGTTGTTGTTTTGTTTTTGTTTTTCCATATGAAGTTGAGAATTGCTCTTTTCATGTCTGTGAAAAATTGTCTTGGAATTTTGATGGAGATTGCACTGAACCTGTAGATTGCTTTTGGTAAGATGGTCGTTTTCACTGTGTTATCCTATTACTATGTAATCCTACCAGTCCATGAGCATGGGAGATCTTTCTATCTTCTGAGGTCTTTCTTTCTTTAGGAATTGATGTTCTTGCCATACAGATCTCCCACTTGCTTGGTTCTAGTTATGCCAACATATTTTATATTATTTATGGCTCTTGCGAAGGGAGAGATTTCCTTCATTTCTTGCTTAGCCCGTTTATCAATGGTATAAAGGAAGGCTACTGATTTGTTTGAGTTAATTTTATATCTAGCCACTTTGCTGAAGTTGTTTATCAGCTGTAGGGATTCTCTGGTAGAATTTTGGGGTTTGCTTATTATACTATCATAAAATCTGCAAATAGTGATACCCCGACTTCCTCTTTTTCCTCCTGATCTCCTTTTGTTGTCTAATTGCTCTCAGTCTTTCTTTTACGCACTGGACATCTCTGATTTGTGCTCCACCAACAGTTCATCTTTTCTCAAAATTACATATAAATGACATCTTGCAATACCTAGTCTTCTTAATTTGACTTTCTCCAGAGTCAGCCAGATTGCCTGCCTTCCTCTCTTCCTCCCTCTCACTTGATTCTACATACCCTCTCTTTTTCTTTCTAAAGGGACATGCCCACATTTTTGTAGTTTCTGACATTGTGTCTTGCATAGCTCCGTCTGCCCTGCTGGCCTTCATCTTGTCATCCTCCTGTTTCAGCTCCTGAATCACAGAATTATAAGTAGGTGCCATCACACCTAGATCTTCTTTTAATAATAATTAATTTCTGCTTAGAATAATTTATTTGCAATCCATCACATTCTTGATGTACTAAGGGTTCATTTCCTTTTATTTTTACGTCTGTTATAGAAAACCAGCACAACTTACGTGTCTATTGTGCAATAGTAGGGCATCTAATGCTCTTGCTGGTTTTGATGATTACAAATGAAACTTCCACATGCATGTCTAGAAGTTCTGCAGTGATGCTCCCTCTCTCCTCACTTGGGTCTAGATCCAGGAGTGGAATAGCAGGATTGCATCAAAGGGAGAATGTTGCTGCCATTAAATAATCTGAGAAGTACTTATCTTTCTACTTTTAGAAGAAAGTATGTAGAATTGTCAGTTTTTCTTTTTTAAATATTAGTGAATCCACCCTCCATGCTAATAATGGACTAAACCTTTAAACTATAATCCAGTCCCAATGACATGTTTTCATTTATAAGAGTTGTGATGGTCATGGTGTCTCTTCGCAGCAAAACAACCTTGACTAAGACAACTATGTATCAATGTTCTCTGAGAAACACAAGGCTGCCTAGGCTAGTCCCTGTTACATAATCTTAGCTATCTTACCTCTCTAAAGAAAATTCTATATTTCAGCCAGGCATAAGGTGGCACATATCTTTAATTTCAGCACTTAGGAAGCAAAGGCAGGTAGACTTTTGTGAGTTTACGGGCAGCCTGGTCTACATAGTGAGTTCTAGGATAGTCAGAACTATATAGAGAGACCTTGTCTCAAACACAACAAAACAATAAAACAAAATAAAACAAAACAAACAACTCCTCTAATACCAACAGAAACAAAACAAAAATTAAAATGCCATATTTCACCAAAGTTGAAATTATATAGGCCTGGAATCAGTCTTCTCTTCCCTCAATTACTTTAAAATTTAGAGGTATATTTCTTCACTTGAGACTAGATTTGCATCTCTCTTTTTTTTTTTCTCTTTCTTTTGGCCAGTCTGTCCAGAGCTTAGCAGCTTTGTGTAGTTAAACAATAATTTTTGTTTCTATTGATTTATTCTATTGTTCTTCTTTAAAATATTTTATTGGTTCTTAATTTTATCTTTATTTTTGATTTTTCTTTATAAGCTTGTATTATATCAGATTTAATACACTCCCTATAATGAAAGCCTAGACCATTGGTTTGAGGGGTTTTTTTTTGTTTTGTTTATTTTTATAAAATAAACTTTTATTGCCCTAAAAATTTCTTTGGGAAACCCTTAATTATAAGTCATCAATTTTGAAACATAAAATATTTTATTTAAATTCAGTTCAAATATTTTAAAATTTACATTGAATCATGTTTTTTTTTTTTGCATCAAGTTTATTTAAAAATATGTTGTTTAAACTGGGTAGTGGTGGTGCATGCCTTGAAAACTAGCACTTGGGAAGCAGAAGCAGGTGGATCTCTATGAGTCTGAGGCCAGCTGGTCTACAGAGTAGGTTCCAGGACAGTTGCAGCTACAGCTGCAACTACATGCACACAGATACACACACACACACACAAGCCCTGTCTCAAGAAATAACACACAAAAAAAGAAAAAAGTTTAATTTTTTTAATATTTTGAGATTTCAAAAATATTTTTGCAGTAGTGAATTTTTACTTTAGCTTCATACTTTGCTTAACTTCTTTCACTTTAAATCTGTTAAGTTTCGTTATTATGTATTATGAATGTGTTCTTTTGAATATTTCATGTGCACTTTAAAGATAATGTGTATTCTGCTGTTTTTGGATGAAGCAACCCTTAAATGTCAATTAAGTCAGGTTGGCTGATAATGTTCCTGTCTCCCATATGCTTTGCGATTTTGCATCTACTTTTTTTTTCTTAAAAAATCAAATACTGAGAAAGAATGCTGATGTTTCAAAGAAGAATTTTGGAATGATCTGTTGCCCCTACCAGCTCCAATGGTATCTGCTTCATATACTTTGTAATCACTGTTAAGTATAGACATATGAGACAGTTATGAGTGTTGATGAATTAAGACTTTGATTTTTAGGTTGTACTGTTTGTATTTGTCATCATCTTATTTTGAAATCTTCATTCTGATATTAACAAAACGACTCTAGCTTTCTTCTAATTAGTTTTATATAGATTTTATTTATATATATAATCTTTAATAATTTTATGACAAAGCTATCCATATAATTATA
Source organism: Arvicanthis niloticus (assembly GCF_011762505.2). Taxonomy (NCBI): domain Eukaryota; kingdom Metazoa; phylum Chordata; class Mammalia; order Rodentia; family Muridae; genus Arvicanthis; species Arvicanthis niloticus. The sequence goes on along the minus strand of NC_047672.1, from coordinate 43,313,530 downwards.
TTTAGAGCAAATTTTCCATAAATAGTATATACTGAGTGTTTTAACAAACATACTCAATACAACAGCCGTTGCCTCATATTTAATGTATGTATATCATTTATCTTTAATGTACTAATTATTACAGATGAATTTCGATCAATTACTAACTTAAAAGTATGTTTTGTTTTCTGTGCTTTTTGTTTTTCTTTTCATGTCCTGCATTCCTGTAAGCTATGTTGTTTTACTTAGTCACTTATTTTGAATATTCCAACACAATGTAACTATTGTTTTGGGACTATGTTTCTTTGTAGTTATTCCAAGGTGCCCTAGCATTTTTTATATCTAGTTTTCCTTTCTTTACAACGAGCCAGTATGTTGTCATTTTAGTAAAGCCCAGAAGACTTACCATCATGTATATATTGTACTACAGTAAAGTATAGTTCTATCATGTATTACATGTCCATATCTTGATGATTCTCTAGATAATGAGCTTTCGATTATAAAATGTCTTAACTATTTAAAGAAACACAGCCTATGATTGATTATTGCCATCATACCATTTCTGATACTATGGCTACATTCCTGAAGGAACACATTTCTTTCTTTTTATGTTCAGGCTTATTACTTTATCAATTCTTTTAGAACAGGTAGATGTGCAATGGATTCTCTTAATTCTGCTATGTGAGAATGTGCTTGTTTAACTTTTACTTGTAAAGGATATTTTTATGGGCTATCAAATTCTTGGAGGATGTGTTCTTTTATTTTTCAGTTTTAAGATGTTTCACTGTCCTCTAGATTTATTCTGGTGAGAAACATGTCATTGTTTGCATTGTATGTGTATTTGCCATTGCAACTTTAAGAATTTTTTTCTTTATCCTTGGATTTCAGTGTGCTTTGCTTAGATTTTTCTTTATTTGAGTTTATTTTACTCTGAGATTGGATGGTATAGTTTCCATATATTGTTCCATGGTTCGTGCTTAGGAAACTTGGTCCTCAGGGTAGTGGTATTGAGGTACCTTAAGAAGCAAGGCCAAGAGGAAGGTGATGATATTAGTGGATGTGCAGCCCTTGGAAGGCATAAATATAGTTCTGAGATGGGTTGGTCATACAGTAAAGGATCTCAGAGGTCAAGGCATGAGGTCTGCTTGTAAGTTTGAGATTGACATGATGTACATGGTGAGTTCCAGTCTAGCCATCACTATATAACATGACCCTGTCTCAAAAGAACAAGACAGACTAGACTAGACTAGACTAGACTAGACTAGACTAGACTAGAGGTGAACAGACTCTTCTTGTCTAGAATAGAACAGAAAGAATGAAGTTAAAGTTCTTGGCTATTAAAAGAATGGAGCCCAGGCAGAATGATTCTGGCTTGCGATCTACCACTTCCATCTCCCCACAATCACAGTTTTGTAGTCAGCCATGATTTAAAAACAAAACAAAACAAAACAAAACAAAACAAAACAAAACAAAACTATGCAGGGTAATTTTTGTTTGACAAATTTTCGTCACCTAGCTCAGAATGCCTTCCAACTTGCGATACTTCTATGTCATCCTCCAAAGTATTTGACATACATTTATAAATCAACATGCCTGGCTCTATAGATCCTTTCTATAGATGTGATTTTGTCAGTAAGCTTGAGCTTATCTAAACGCCTGAGAACACATCAGAAATGCACCAGACTCTGAAGGTTCATGAACCAGAAACTTTGATATTCAAGGTCAGGGTATTCATGGATGGATATCTCACTTCAAGATGAGAGGGAAAATACCCCCCCCCCTTTTTTACTCTTTTGATCTGTATGGGCCCTGAAAAATTGGATGAGTCCACAAGTAAGAACAAATATTTATTAATTAATCTACTGTTAAAACTCTAAACTCTACCAGAAATTACAGATACATCCCCAAAATCAAAATTTTAACATATACCTTCATTGTTTAACAAAGCCCTCTATTCTGAAAAGATTATCACGCAGGAGGAAGGGGAGTGTGGAAGCCATAAACAAGACCCTATCATGTCTTGCTAGATAAGAAAGCATGTTACTTCTATGAACATATCTCTATGGCAAGGGATAATCATTCATATTCAGTCAGGTCCACCTGCTCTGTATCTTTCTGTTTCCTTTGACGTGTATGCTTTGGTCCCCAGGAACTTTGAAGAGGGACTGTTTAATAAAGTATGTCAGGTTAGGCAGAGATAGCAAATAGAAGCAAATATGCAAGGGCTCAACAAGATAGAAATTCATTTATTCACCAGAGCCTAAGAAGACTGTCTCCCACACAAAGTGTCCAATGTTGTCCTTATAGCTTCTGCAGCCATGCCTGTTGGGAGAAAGAATATATAGAAGTGCATGTGTGAGGTTTTCAGAGACATATTTTCCTTAAAATATGTCTCTGATATGTGCCAGCTCACAACTTGTTAGAGGAAAACTCGCTCTAAGGGAGTTTAGGTGTGTGCCTTTGACATTAATGTCTGTCTCTGCATAGCTGATTCTGACCTAGAGGCTCACAACTTTTTTGGATATGACTTCTTTATGCTAGTTGCAGTTAACCATATTTTGGTGTAATGGATTGTACTGTGAAATACAGAGCATGGGAAATGATAGAATATGTTCAGCCCTGAAAACATATACATGCCACAGGCATTGCATAGACTGAGCAGGTGAATTTGAAAGAGAATAAGGTGTGGTGTGTGGAAGGGATTGCAGAGATAATAGGGAAGGGGAAAATCATGTAGTTATACTTTCAAGTATTTTAAAAAATATTCAAAAACAAAAAAGAAATAGACAAAATTAACTGTAATATATGCATTTTTAGATTAGCATTCAGAATATGGTATGTTAATTAGGAAAATTATTACTGACTTGTTTTTCATTTTTCTCATACTATCTTTGAACTCTGGTATAAACAACTTAATATGTTCTAATCACATTTCAATCACTTAATGCCTCATGTGTCAGTGGTTTGGTTAGGGTGGATCTTAGAATTGAAGTTGCTGAAACATCTCCTTTCCTGTATTCTCCATGTGCTTGGGCACTGGGTTATCTTTGTATAATCCTGTTACAGCTTTCCTAAGCAATCCAGCTCTAGTTCAAAATATCTTTCAGAAGAAATCATAACTGTGCCTTTTCCAGGCCAGTGGTTGGCTTGTTGATGGGCAAAGCAATGCGGTTGCTAACTTTGGGAAGAAGGAAGAATAATTCACTGATTGACAGTTTTACTCAAACTTTATAGTTTGAGTGCATAACTGTCTGAAAGAAGAGAGTTTGCTGGAACAGGATGAAGGAAACAAAGAACAGGGAGAGTCTCAAACAAGAATTGTATACTGCCAAGCCCAAGGGAAAAAATAGCTATTTATGCAGGTACTATGAATGCCTATGCTTGGATAAAGTAAACCCTGGAGGATAGATAGTACAGAAGCCTGGTGCATTCATTCAGTGGGCAGGCTCAAAATGTCAGGAAAATAAATACGATAGCTTTGTTGCTGAGCTATTCATTAATCTTCATGTTATGCCTCGTTGTTAAACAAGAATCAGGAAGCATAATACATCGATTTGATAGTTTAACATTAGATTATAAAAGATTCCTTTCCTAACTAGGAATGAATGAGTGGTATGTCTGAATAAAAAAATCAAATTATCAGAAATCAATAGCATTTTCTTTCTTTCTTTTTTCTTTCTTTTTCTTTCTCTTTTCTTTTTTTCTTTATTTTTTGGGGACACAGTCATGGCATCTCTTTTACAAAATAAAAAGATGACAGACTCCTATAAAACTCGGATGAGTACCAGAACCTACTTTTTCCAGAACAGTGCCAATTACTGTCATTTTACAAAATTCTTCCTGGAAAGATTGACTGATATGAGAATAAAACCCTGGACCGTTTTCAGAAAGAGACACCCAGAACAGACGCTGCTCTGGCTGCTGTGGCAGATGATCATGTTACAGCTACAGATTATGAGTGTTTATCCTACTCTGCTGGGGGCCATCAGTAGCATTCAGCATCATGACTATATGTCACCAGTGTTCTTCCTAAATGCTCTGGCTAATGTAAAGAAGACATCTTCTGTAAGGTAAGTGGAGTCCTGACATACTGTGGCTGAGGTCGTTCCTGAACTTGCTGTATACTGGCAGACAGACTACAGGGAATGACCTGAGAACTGGTGATGATTTTTGGAGTTTTAAGAACTGTGTGTGTGTGAGTGTGTGTGTGTGTGTGTGTGTGTGTGAGATTTCCTCAGTTCTGTCTGTTTCACATGATAATGGAAAGTTAAAAGCAAAGGTCACTGCAATTACTCTCTCAGTAGATCACTGATTCTGAGTTCAGTACATCACAGCCAGTTGGATACCTGTTAAAGCATCCCACAGAGAAGAGTACAGCCAGTACTGTTTGTCTAATACTAAATGGTCAGCACTGGAAACATCCATACAGACAGAGCAGGCTATATTTAGGAATGTGTATGTGTATACATGTATATGCATATATATATATATATATATATATATATATATATATATATATATGCATATAGCAGTTAAAAAGAAAAAAGAGGCCAACAGAGAAAAAGCAAGAAAGTAAAAAAGAGAGCAAGGAGGCATATATAAGGGTGTAGAGGGAAACATATGAAAATGATATAATTATATTATAATCCCCCAAATAAAAGGAATAACAAAAAATAAATCTTATACTGATCCCTAGACTAGAGACTTTGAATATATCTTAGGAATATGGATATTTTCTATTCTCTACTGATGATCCTATTATGAAACAAATTTTCAGATTACCTTTAACAGTTCTGAAGCTGCATTACTCTAATTTTCCATTCTGATCATAGAGAAATAAAATAGAATAAAACAAAATGATATTGTTTTTAACCTCTGTCTTTACAGCAGCTCTATAATTTACTGAACTAAAGTTCAAAGATTAGATATTTGCACTAGAGTCATTCCATTAGCCCGTTTATTATGTATTTGAAGTTTGGAAGGATTCCAGTTCCTCTTTTTTATATGATCCCTTTAGATCAGGCTGAGACTGTTTTTTTGTTTTGATACCAGTTTTGACAATACTATGGGTTTCTTGTTTACATCATAAGGGACCTGAACCATTAGACAAGAGACTTCTTCATGATCTTCCTTTGATTTGTTTTATCTCCTGGATTTGCTGAGATGGTTAAGAAAGAGTCACGGTTCAGACACATTCAGGCAAAGACCTCATCAAAAGAGTATCTAATCAAACTTGCATTTTTCTTTAGAGCATAAATTTCCAATGGTATATTTTTTAGTTCTAGGATTTTTGGATACTTAGATAGGCAAAGTACCTCCCAAATCACTAAATAATACTGGCTTGTATTTGCTTACTAGTTATCCTTTTCACTTCCCATTTTTACGGCAAGTGGCAAGAAGGAAGACAAACTATTCCATTAACACAGCAGCATCCAGGTAGGCATGATGTTGGAGGTGCTGAGAGTTCTACATCTTCATCCTAAGAAAGTCAAGAGCAGACTGTCCTCGGACATTCAGGAGGAAGGTCTCAAAGCCCACTCCCACAGTGACACACTTCCTCCAACAAGACCACACCTACTCTGTGGGGAATGGTTAGCTCGCACGTGGGATCACATGCATGGGTTCTTGTTGGGTGGAGTTGTGGGTCCCACGTGTCTTTGGCTCAGGGAGGCACACCTCCAGAGAGAAGCAGAAACGCAGGATCTTTGACTTTGGTTCAGTGAGACACTGGGCAGGCGCTGCCAGGCCCCACATGGCATGGGGAGTTCTCACTCAGTCTGAAGCTCCACAGGGGCACAGAGCTCTTGGATGGGGACCCCTGGACAAAAAGGCTTGTGGGGATCAATTGGTCTCAGACTCCTGGGCTCCCAGGTGCCGTTGGAAGCCGCAGAAGAGTTGAGACTGGGAGCATGCAGGCTGGACTGGCCTGAAGTCTAGAGGGAGAGCTCCAGTGTTGCCCTGTGGGGTGAGACTCTTGGTTCATCACTCACTTGGAAGGCGGCTAGGCTAGCTTGCTTGAAGAGGCAGTCCTTGTGGCTGGAATGCAGAGAGGTCCTCCAGGCAGGAAGTTAGGCATGGCGTTGTGGCTACAGCAGCTCATTAAAGGTCTTCTCCAGCGGGCCCCAAAAGACATGAGGAAATCATGATTTCAAAAGGCTTTATTTTCATAGTGGATGGTAGTTGAATCCAGATGCACCCCCACTTAGGTCAGGCTGGACCTAACTTAAATAGGGAGGGAGGAGAGAGGAGGGTCTGGGAATACTTAATTGGCTACACCCTCTGCCTTTAGGTATCTCATTAAAATGGAGATCTCTCTAGGACCTGAGGTCTGTAGTCATGCTTTCTACCTATGGAGGGGCTGGTTGGGGTGTTGCCCTATGTGACTGAACGGTGCAGATCAAATGGAGGTCTTAGACCTCATGTCAGGACCCTGGGTTCTTGGGGCATGGCCGAACACCTGCCCTTATCCCATCAGTGTCCGGGGTTTGAGACCTGTGCCCAACCAAGAACCAAGCTATCCTTTCATGGCCCCACAGTACTCCAAGTCCAGAACTCCTAATAGTGCTACTCCCTGGGCCAAGCATATTGAAAGCACCACATGGATATTTAAACATTTTTATTACATGTATATATGTATTGGTGAGTGTGCTAAAGAACTTGTACGTGTTTCAGTTCAAGAGTGTTTAGCCTTCTTTTCTTGTTGGCTTGCCTTGGGGATATATTTTATATTCTTTGTTTGCTGTAGCAGTAATGACCAACAGTTGTTGTCCCTTTGGGGCTCCTCTACAGCCATTATTTCCTCTGATACTTCTCACGTGGTTTTATCACTGACAATGAAAAGCAGGCAGGAAGAGGACAATACATCTGACTAATGGAGAGTTTACAAACATTTGCAGATGACTACACAACTCTTCACAGTCTTGATGTATTGTTCTTCGATTGACAGTTCCCAGCTCTGTCTGAATCCAGAGGTCTTTGCTAATATAAGGTAGGGGCTTCACTAACCACCATTTGGGATTAATTTTTCCTTTCCCTGAGCCCATTATTACAAATTTGAAGGTGGAGAATTGACGAAGCCATAGATTCTGATCCTCCCCTCCCCCTCCCCCTCCCCCTCCCCCTCCCCCTCCCCCTCCCCCTCCCCCTCCCCCTCCCCCCTCCCCCCTCCCCCTCCCCCTCCCCCTCCCTCTCTCACCCTTCTTCCTTCCTTCCTTCCTTCCTTCCTTCCTTCCTTCCTTCCTTCCTTCTTTCTTTCTTTCTTTCCTTTTTCCTGTGAGGTCAATCCTTGTCCCGGCTAAGAGATGGTTTTATCCTTGACTATTTCCTCACATATTTTCTGCTGACAGGGAAAATTACATGGATTTAAAGTTATTGTCAGTTTAATATTACTAATAAATAGCATTTTTTATAGCCTACCAACATGATTTTGTAAAAATCATCAATATTCACAGCATGGCTGTCCCCAATACCCAAGCTCATCACCACTGATTGCATTTTGAATGGTTCATTTATTTAGAATGACCACAAAAACTTTCCAGAATGATTGCTGTGTGTATTATGAACGAGAAGACAGCCAGCTGATTAAAATGACCCTGGAGAGAATGCTAAAAATTTTCTCTATCATCTATCTCTGTATAAGGGAAGATACTTTTATTGCAAAAAAAAAAAAAAAAAAAGAATTTCAGGAAGCATTTGTTTAGACTAAGTGTGGTGATAGTCTATGTTTTCAGATCTTCACAAATGAGGTTCAGGCTTTTTATTAAGAAATCTAGTATAGAACCTCAAACCAATGAGAATTAATATTCAGACTTTGTCTCTGTAGCTGAGTCAATTAGTACAAGAATGTAGGCAAATTAAGTATGTCAGATAATATGACTATGTTTAATCCAACTATTCTGCATTAACTATGGACAGGTGCTGCCATTTCTATGATGATTATCCAGTTCTGATAAGCAACAGCTCTATCATTACAAAGGTAGTATCCTGTTGTGTGGAAGGAAGCAAGAGACTGCATGACTAATAAAAGCATAATTTTCTATTTTTAAGTCTCACAAATGCCCCTGAATCCCTTGTCTCATTTCCTTCTAACAGCTATCTTTGTATTGAAAAAAATGTAATGGTTTATATATGCTTGGCCTGGAGAGTGACACAAGTAGAAGGTGTGGCTTTGTTAAAGTAGGTGTGGCCTTGTTTGAATAGGTGTGTCACTGTGAGTGTGGGCATTAAGAGTCTCATCTTAGTTGCCTGGAAGCCAGTATTCTGTTAGCAGCCTTTAGATAAAGATGTAGAACTCTCAGCTCCTTTTGTACCATGCCTGCCCAGGTGCTGCCATGTTCCCACTTTAATAATAATAGACTGAACCTCTTGAACCAGTAAGCCAGCTGCAAACAATGTTGTCCTTATGAGAGTTGCCTTGGTCATGGTGTCTGTAAAACTGCAACTAAGACAAAAACCAACCAAATATGTACATGAGAAAATAAGGTGTAATCATCTGAGGTCTTGCATGTCAATCAACTACTTTATAAATTTTAAAAATATATACATTGCTCAGGCCCATGAAACTTACCACGTGACCGATTTTGCTGTTGTAATAATGATCAGTGATTCTCAAATTGTAGGGTTTGGAATGTAGATCACATAGTTTCCTCCCATTCCGAGTCCCCGAGTTTGATCATGAGAGACAGAGGGAACAGAACACAAACTGAATAAAAATAATGAAACTATTTGAGCAGATGCTTATACCTTCTGGATAACTAATTAGAAGGATGAATATATGTATACGCTAAATTCTTTGTTATAAACAAATATAAATTAACTTATTGATTCATTAGATATTTATCCTTTGTTTTCTGACTGTGGACAAACCATACTTCCTGGATGATCATATAGTTTTCTCACTCATAAAATGGAGATCACAATAAAATGTTTAGCTTCAGTATTGTTCAAAATTTGCTCAATCTTCAGTGTAGTTCATGTCACCTATGAGTGACACTTGTGGTTTGTAGCATTGGTATCCTGAGGTTGATATGATTATGGCCTATCTCTTCAGGAAGAAGCTGCTGGTGGAGAACATGGGAAGGCCAAATCAGCCCTTGACCCTTATCCTACAAACTACAAAAATCACTGAGATGAAAGGCATATAAACAGATTATTAAACTTCATTGTTAAATACACAGAAGTTGAAATGCAGTGTGTGGAGTCCTACAGCCATACTGAGTAAGCAAGTACTAATGCTTCATACGATTATCTTGAAGAATAGCTAACTTCTGAGCTGAGCCTTGAAAATGTAAATTACACTTAAAAAGTGGAGGTTACTTAAGTATATATATATAAGGATTTATCATGGATAGGCTTGTAGCATTGTAGACAAGTTAGAATTAGTTGGAAATAAGGTATATATAACACTAGTCATTTCATTGCTAATTTATGATCTGTTCCATGAGAATTTTAATTTCATCAGGAAATTTAGCAGTTTACATTCCATTTTGTATCCCAAGTGTTGGACTTTGATTGTAAAATGTTCCTCATAGTCTTGTGTGTTTTAACTCTTGGTTCATAACTGGTGACACCCTTTGGGGAAATCATGGAATCTTTGAATCTTTAGGTTTTCTAGAAGTGGATCACTGGAGAGAGGGAAGTAGTGAAGGGGGCAGAGATAATCGGCTGGAGTCCTGTCTTGATCCAGGTCACGCTTTCTGATACTGTGATATATTTGGATTTCTGTACCACCCAACTCTACTACCAAGATGTTTCACCCACCACCATGCTTTCTTATCTGTGATCACTAATATTCTGTGAACCTCACTAACCTCCTCCCTAAAGTTAAGAACTGTCTTATAGCCACGGGAAAAGTAATCGATATACCCAGAAACTACAAAGCATTTTGATATGCAAGATAAGCATATGTTAATTGATCAAACAACTTAATAATTTATCTTTTAATTTACCCACTTTATTCACCTTTAATGTCTTCCCTATGTCTCTCTATATTGTTAGGTCTTGAACCATACTTTTGTGGAATTCTTTTCTTCCTTCCATATTAGACATTATTCTAAAAGTAACCATTATCATGGCACATGCAAATAGAAGACATGCATAAATCTTGCTGAATTTAGATATTTAGATGTAAAAATACAAGAGATGGAAAAATAGAAGAGAGAGAAAGATGTAGAAGGCTAGCTACTTTTGCCTCATGACTGCATTTGGGCTCTGCAGTCATCTGTCTACAGACTGTGAAAAGCTACACATGCAGGTATTTTATACCATGCCTGACTAGAGTGAAACCTATGGATGTCTTTAGGTAAGATGTGTGTGTGTGTGTGTGTGTGTGTGTGTGTGTGTGTGTGTGTAAGAGTAAATGAATGTGTAAGAGTATGTGTGCGTATGTGTTTTGCCTAGATAGAATGAGTAACTCAATGACTCAATGTTTTATTTGAGAAATTGTGGTAAGACACAATGTCCAAACTCATCACATATTTGTGGATAATTCTTGTTACATAAAGAAAATATAATAATAGTTTATGGTGATTTATGGAGGTCAAAATTAACTTTCTAGTCAATGGTTATCAATTTTCTTAGAGTTAATCCTGGAATTTACACACATTGTCTTTCTTTTCTCTCTCCTAAAAAGACATGATGTTTTTAAGAATGTATACTCTTTGCCCTCTAGAACTTATAATAATCTAGAAAAGGACAGTTTGATAAGGGGCAAACTTCCAGAGTTTATGAGAAAGCTATAAGCACACTCCAACACTATAAGTCACATTGGCTTATAGTTGAAATGTTGATATCCATCAAGGAGTTAGTGGCTATGCATTTTCAGCTAAAAATGTAGGCAATACATGTATCTATTCTCAATTGCCAGGAGTCTAATATAATCAATGGTGGTTATTCTGAGCACTAGAAAAGGGCCAACTGAGTAAAGAATACCTGGTAGAATTAAGAATTATAGGACAATCCCAAGGAGAAACACTGTGAAAGCTTAAATAAAATTAACTTCAGTTCTATGGTTATTTTTCAGTTCTCTGGTTATTGTAAGAACTATAATACAAATTCATAACCACATAAATCTGGTAGAAAAAACCTCATGTTAAAGATGTCTCTTAATTCTAAAAATAGAGGAAGAATTTAAGTTATATCAATGTGATATATGAAAGCATTAAACACAGTAACTTGTTTGGTAAGCATTCCTTGTTGCTCATATAGTGAGAAATCCAGCTTGATTTTTTATTATAGATTACTCTCTTTCTTGTGTGAAGAAGAGTATATTGTATAAATGACTGTTATTTGTTGCCTAAATGATTGAACTGTTAAATACTTTTTCAAGTTCCTTTGATACCTTTTGTTTTGGAGAATGGGTATTTGCACCAGGTATCCTGAATATACATGAGAATGATAAAGTTCTTGCCAGTCAAAAGTCTTTACCACAAACTACAGGGGACAGACATAGATTTTTATATATGTGTTCATGTGGGTGTGCAGGCACATGGATGTATGCAGGTATGAATAATTGTGCACATAGATGTGGAGGTTAGAACCCACCAATTAGGAGAGGCTACCTAGCTAATGAGCCTCAAGGATCATCCTGTCTCTGCCTTCACAGAACTAGAATAACAAGCATGTACCACTATACTGGATGCTTATGTGGCTTTTGGGAATAGAACTGAGGTCTTTGTCCTTAAAAAGCAAGCTTCTTACTGACTGAATCAAATCTCCACCCCTTAGATTGCCTGAAGATGTTTTTTGTCCAATATTTCTTTGGTATCCACTGAAAGATATCCAACTTTATCTAATTTCAGGATTTGTGTGATTTACAAAGTTCTTTGGAGTTCTACAGAAAAGAACTTTGCCTTCCATGATTGCATGTGAGTGTTAAGTTCAGTCCTGACCTTTCAGCAGTTGGGCAAATGACTTATGATAATTTGCGAGATAGTAATTATGGTCATGAAAATGAAGCCTTAGTAAGAAGCATCAGCCAAACATCTTAGGTAGAACTCTAACTTTCTCTCTCTCTCTCTCTCTCTCTCTCTCTCTCTCTCTCTCTCTCTCTCTCACACACACACACACACACACACACACAAATAATAGTTTACACAGTCTAGGACTTTGTTAGAGGATATCAGGGTGCTGGTGTTCTTCCCAGAAGCCCAAAGAATAGGCATTGGAAGCTCAAACCACATTCGTATGTTAATCCAAAAGTTAGTGACATTTGGCCTTATTTGTTTGTTTGTTTGTTTGTTTGTTTTGGTTTGGTTTTTCAAACCAGGGTTTCTCTGTATAATAGCCCTGGCAGTCCTAGACTCACTTTATAGCTTTGTAGATTAGGCTGGTAATGAATTCATAAAGATTCACCCACCGCTGCCTCCTAAATGCTGGGATTAAAAGTGTAGATTAGCATACTCAGTGACACTTGGCATTTTTTTCTAGAACCTTCACCACTATCATCTCTTCAAGTCATTTACTCTTTGGCAATTGTTTCCAGACAATGGATCCCTATTGTTACTTGATTCATTATGTTGACTTATTTCTGTGAAAAGGTGGAAGGAACTTCTAACTTATACCCTAGAGAGGTGGGACACAATATAAGAATTACTCTGAATAATGGGAAGAGACCTCAGTAGATTGTGGCTGCATCTGTGAGAAAAGAATATTGATAAGACAGGTGATCTTATCCATTTTTCCCACCTGAGATAATTCAAAGTCTCAGTCCTCCACTCCACAACAAAGATAACATTAATATTTAGAGGGTCTTCTTTGTGAATCTCCAACATGCTCCAAAACAAACTGGTGTCACAATTATATGAGGGCAAATATTTATCAATTCTTCTAGTGCTTTGTTTTGTTAAAAGAAAGTCATTATGGTCTTGATTGGTCTATAAGTCTCACTGTAATTTTGTGATAATGTATCTTTCCATTATTTTTTTTAATCACTGTCTGATCAATACTGTTATCACTGGCATCAGATATGAATTCCATAGGGATGGAACCATTACAAAATCTATGTGACTTTGTCCCACAGTTATACTTTCATTTTCTATAATAGTTTGGATGAGAATGGCACCCACAGGCTCATATAGTTGAATACTTGGTCCCTGGTTAGTGGCACTGTTTCTGAAAGATTAGAGTATATGGCCTTGTTGGAGGAGGTGTGTCATTGGCATTGGGCATTGAAGTTTCGAAAGACCATGCCATTCCCAGATAGTTTTCTCTCTTTCTGCCTTCTGCTTGTGGATTAGATGTACACCTCCAGTGACGATCAACATGCTTGCCTACTGCCATTACCCTTGCCCCACTCAGTCTCATGATGGCCATGGACTCTAATGCTCCCAAATAAAATGCTTTCTTTTATAAGTTACCTAGGTCATGGTATTTTGTCATGACAGAAGAACAATAACTAAGATGTCTTTGCACACATTATCATTGGATTTATTACAGGGTTAAATGATTTCCATATTTTCTTAAATGCTGTTTTTGGTAAAAGCTTTCTCATCCCTCCTGAAAATAGAATCTTGAATGACTTGTTCCAAATTTTCCAGACTGTTCAAGGCATTTCTGAATTCCTCTTTAGAGACTAGCTTGATGTTTGTAATGTATATATACTTAAACTTTAGAGAAATATCTTTTGCTGGTTATTTAATCCTAGATTTATATGTTATTCCTTTCTATAAATAAAGATTTTTTTTATTCATTCACTGATCTAGTCAATTATCTTATGATAAAAATAAAAAAAGAAATGATCTAGTTTAATGTCCCACTTTTTTATGGCTTGCAATTGTCTTTCTTATTATGGTTTTTTTCTTCCTTAGGAAGCTTTCTGGAGTTTCTTTGAATCATATGATTTTAGCAATTTAGATATAATATAAAATGTTATTATTTTCTTCACATATTTTTTGTAGAGTCTGTACTGTTCTTTCAAAATTTTAAATGATACAAAGGCATTTTTGAACAGATAAAATTGTAGAGTTTATTGTCAAACTGGCATATACTTATGTTATGAGATGGTAAATACTTAAACATTTTTTTAAACTAGGAAACAGGCCTAAGTTTATAAGAGGTCCTGATTTCCATAGGGGACATATTGCAACAATGTCTGATTTCCTGGAACCAACCAACCATTCACCCCAGAAGATAGAAAATGGAATAAATACATGCAATGAACTCTTGTAGACCTGTGTGAGCTAGCTATATAGTATATAGACTGTCAGACTGCATGAAAACCTGATTAATCTCTATGCTAGTTAAGTATTTTTTTCAGTGCTAGGGATTGAACTATGCATACTAAGTCTTCTACTACTGAATTAAATACTTAACCAAACTATATGCTATTTTAAAGAAAACCACTTTGATATAAAGTTTTTATATTTGAAAGAATGTGTAATCTTATTTTTTTTCAAATTAACAGACACCTGTAAATAGTTCAGCTAAGCACTGAGTTGAAGAGATTAAATTTAAGAATAAATTGATTATATTCTGTGATGTGAAACTAGAATCAGAATATATGGGTAGGGACTACCAGTTCTACATTTTACTAGCTAACCAAAATTCTCTAAGCTATATCTCTAGGAGACTCAGTTAAAAAGTATGTCTCTCCAACAGGAGCTTTTTAAGGACAATGACAGAGCAGATATCAGTGTTACCTGATAAATGCTTTAGATGTGTGTAAACCTTAGCACTCTCCCAGACTTTTAATATACCTTCAGGGAAAAACAGGAGGTTCTTGTTAATCTGTATCTATATTTTTAGCAAGTTCTCCAGAGATGCCAAAGAGTAACTCTTTGGTCCACAGCGTGCATGGCAGTAGATTTTGAACTGGGTCATTCCTTTATCCTTTTCAATGTAGAACTGCTGGCTACATCAATAAGTGACTAGACAAAGGAACTAATGAATCACCAGTAAGTTATATATGACTTTTTCTACATTCCCAGACTCATCCTCTATATTACTTTGACATAACTGCTATATAAGTATAACATAACTCGTTAAGCTGGGAAGTTCCATAAAATTTATCTAAGACCATGGATACAATAAATATGAACTGACTCAGAATGACTCACAGGCTCTTGATTTTTTTTTTTTAAATGAATGTAACCAGGTTAATCTAGATGGAAAAACCTTTCTATTAAATATAAATCAATCATCCTCAATGATAATCTGATTATCATTCACCTCTAACCATGAACAAAACTGTTTTCACACTGACACTCAATGTCACAGTTGCAAGCTGGTCTCATGTCGTGAAGTTTATAAAATATTTAGAAGATGTATTTTAGGGAGACTGACAAAAGGTTTTCACTTTATGGCTTTTTATTTTTGAATTACAACTCACTTTAACATGGGCTAGGTCCTTTTAGATGTCCCACACTCATTGGTTAAATGAATCTGTCTATTCTACTCAGTTCTGCAGTGGTATAACTGTTGCATTTCTGAAGTCGTTTCTACATGCATTTTTTTTAATGATTCTCTATTTCATTCAGAATTTACATTTAATTGTTCTCTTCCTTAAAATATTTGCCATTTATCTAGCCCCTAGGTTTGGCTTTATGGCATCTTGCCATTTCTCTTCAATTGATGGATTATAACTGGCACTCTGTCACTATGGTGATTTTAGACATTTTCTTTCCAAGTGAATGCATAGACTCCATAAGGAATATATTGTAGAAAGTCGTATTTTGTTGTCTATGTGACTGTGTATAGTAGAACTGCTTAGGGATTGTTCAGTATTGCCTTGGTCAGGGTGGCTGGTATTGAATTGTTTGAAAAAAAATCAATGAAATCTGTGTTAATGAAAAGGGAGAACTGCATTAGATTTACTGGTTCACAAAACTGGAAAGTAGGTCAGTGCCCAACATTCCTGTAATTGCTGCTGGCTCAGTTGCAAATTCAGTGACAGCCCCTGAGGACCAGAAAACCATCTATTGCATTGGGGTCAGGGAGGATAAGTCCCTGAGAGACCAGGCCAGCCCAGTCTAGCCCTCTAGGTCTAAACAAAACCCACCCTTGTAGCCTTTATCGAGGGTTCTAGAAAACGCATATGGTTTGTTTTAGTTTTTGTATGTCAGCAATGTTTCCTCTAATTATTTTTCCATTACTTTTTTTTTTTTTTTTTTTTCCTTTTACAAAAAGATTTTACCCTGGTCTTCCCCTGAGATTTCTTGAGGACGCTGTGTTATTTCATTTTTAAAATGATGTATTTCAAAAGATGGGCAGAATTAAATGGTGGCAGAAATCAGGGACTAATTAAGCAAGAGTGGGTCATGGTCTAATTTTCCTGTCCTTAGTAAAAATGAAGGTCTTTTTAATTATAAGATTTAAGTTAATGGGCTACGTTTTCAGTGTATTAATAATGAGCATCACTGTCTCACGTACCGGCTACAAATGAGACCTTTGCAAATCTCTGAGGCAAGGCATTGGTTACGTCAAAAGGAAGGAGGAGAGGAAGCAGAATGGCATGTCACAGGTAGAACTGGCACAAGGATGGTTAAACTACCTGTTATAATACATAACTCTTGTGTTCCTCAGTGGATACATAAATGTGTATTTAACCAGAGCCAAACCTTGTTGGATTCTAGACTTCCTATTGCACTCTCCCCTTTCATTGCCCTTCTTCTCAATAGCTTTCCTTCCTTTCTCTGTTCACTGCCATTCTCTTATTTACCCGTTGGTCCATGAGCTTAACCCATGAGACCTCACTCAGTGATTTAAATGGTAATGTTGCCAAGGCAACACTGCAATCTGTTGCTTTTCTGAAAGATTAAACAGCCTTTCTGGGAGAAGAACCATTACTCTCAGGGGCAAATACTGAGAAACCTGGCAGGGAGCAAGAACAAATGATTTGAATTGGTAGCTTATTTAAGTGTTGTAACATCACCATATTGCAAGTAATCATGAATTGCAACACCCTGACAAATGGTCCTTGGAGCATAGTATCCTTCTTACACCATTAAATGTATTTGCTAGAAAATAAGGTGGGGAAAGACTAGAATTTGTCTGGGGGAATCTTGCGAGTTTTGCAAAGTGCTGTGATATACATTACATTTAAAAAAGATTCCTGATATATTTATGTGTCTGAAAAATGAGATGTAAATATAGCCATTAAACTTTGAACTAAATCTGAAAGACCCAGGTTTCTATCAACCTAATATATGGTGAAGGCAGATTCACCATAAATAAAGTATCCTGGTAGATTATCCATGTATCGTGTGTGTGTGTGTGTGTGTGTGTGTGTGTGAGAGAGAGAGAGAGAGAGAGAGAGAGAGAGAGAGAGAGAGAGACAGAGACAGAGACAGAGACAGAGACAGAGAGAGACAGAGACACACACAGAGACACACACAGAGAGAATGTACTGTGATTATCATTAGGACTCTTGACTATTCATAGTAGAGAGTTCCATTTTGGAGCAAGTCTACTTAAAGCCACGAGACTTAACCTTGCTCCCACACCTAGAAAAGAAACATATATTTCTTTTTGGTTGCTTAATCTATGTCCCCAGAAAGAAAACAAGGGGAAAATTCTTATCTGTTAATATTTTTTTTTTTTTCTGGCTGTGAAATCTGAAAAAAATTGAGGGTAAAAAAAAACCAAAGTAACAAAGCCGAAAAGGAAAGTTATGTTTAGTGATGTGTCTTTCAGATCTCACTTCAGAAGTGATAAGGCCACTCTTTTAGGTATAGGGGCAACTGGAGGTAATCGTGAGCTGTGAGCCCTTTTCAGGTATCTGCTCGGGTGAAAGCAAAGATGCTTTAGCTAGTAACACACCTTCCTGGAACCATCTACAGACTTGACAGAAGAGCTGTACAATGGCCTGGACTCCTTGTTTTCGTCAAAGCAACTTCAAAGGGTCACGCAAACTTGAGTTACCGTGGAGCTAGCTGAAGTCTCAATTGTTGAGCATCTTAGCATCCTTTCTTTACCTAATCCACTGTTCCTACAACCATCCTTACTCAAGATCATGCCTAAACATCCTTCATGTTGGTCACTGTCTTAGTCTGCTTCCTCATGATCTCAGTTCAGAGAACTGTATGTTACATTTTGTACCATGGCTGTTATTTCTCCTGACTTCTGTCATAAGTCAAAAGAGAAATAGGTCATTAGGTCATTTGAACCTCTCAACACAGTATTACTCTGAGTGGATCCTCCAGCAGAGACTTCAATTGGCCTCAATTGGCATTGCTCTTTGAGGCTAGCACTTTCTGGATTATATTTGTCAATGGTCCTATAGCATTTCTAATACTTTTTACAGTAAAATGGGTCCCTTTGGATTTATGAAATATTGTTTGATATCTTATGCCAATGAAATAAACTATTTCAGATGTGCATCTCTCTTGTGAGCAGGAAAGTCAAATATACTAGAATATATATTTATTTCTATGAAAATGGGTATCTTAGATTTAGAAAATGAGGTTTGGAGGGTGATTATTGACACCTGGACACCCAGTGGCTTATTCAGGGAAGATGTAATAACTTATGGTTGATCTATATCTATGGAAACCTGGACAGTTGGCAACATCAGTAATAAACTGAGCAAGGAGTGGATGGTACTGAGTTCATAATTTTGTGCTTTGTCACTATGTTCACTCTATTGTGTTCTTATTAAACTCAGCTATAATTTTCTGCTCACATTGTATTTTTTCTTCGTTTACTGGTGAGAATAATCCACAATTATACATGCCAATAGATTTTCTTTATTCAGAGTCTACTTCCCCAGGACTATAATCTATGTCAAGGAATATAATCATAGGAAACTCAGAAAAAGGGAATGTGGCTACCCAGATGATAACATTGATTTACTGAAATTCTTGCTTTCTTGGTTATTCTAGGACATTTCTGGAGAGATGAAGGAATTGCATCTGAGGAGAATCACCAGGTGTAAAGAAGACTTGGAGAAAAAAGAAAAGGAACAAAAGGTCTCTCTGATCTCCCATTGGTCAAAAAATCTGCCCCACTGGATAATACTTTCATTCTTCTAAATTGATGGCACAGCCAAGCCAGATGACCACCAGACAGACAGGTCATCTGGTACCATTTCTCAAGGCATTCTTATCAGGTAACAGCTCACAGGGTGCTCTTCAGTTATGGTAGAAATGGTAGTTAGAATGTTGATTCCTGACTATCATGAAGTATTAATACTGCTATGTACCTCAGAAAAGAGAGCAAGTGGGTGAGTAGAGAGAGCTGATCGAAGTAGGATGGAGCATAAACTGTGAATGATACAATAATTAGGAGTGTATGTGTGTGTGTGTGTGATTCTTTCTGTGATTGACCTATATGTTTATTATTGTATATAAAGTACCTACTTTTCTTCTCTCATTGTGGAAGGGTAGACATAAAACAGTAAGAACGGTAACAATCATGATAGCAATAGTCACATGGTTCATGGGGAATCATTCAGGCAGGTACTAAAAATCAAGTTCTTAATAGAAAATGGTGTAGTATTTGTATATAACCAACACATATCTCTGATACACTATACATAATCAAAATGTCTTAATTCTGAAACATTGCAAAATATGAAACTTTCTGAGAGTAGACATTATGCCATGAGGGGAAACTTCATATCACACAGGTGTGATGCTTTGCAGTCAAAATGCAGGTACATCAAAAACATTGTATAAAGTTAACTTTGGGTTCTGTGTGCAAGGAAAGAAAACAGAATTTGGGGTTAGTTTGGGTCTCATCTTTTTTAATGCCTCATTATATATATGAAGATATCTAAAATTTTAAGATTCAAACCATTTCTGGTCCCCAGAATTTTGTAGAATGGCTACTAAAACTCTTGTTGATATACAAGATATGAAAGTAGATTTTTATACTGTATTGCTCAGAGAATGAGGAACACACACACATGTTTAATATAGTTGTAATTGCTTTTTAAAACATTTTCTATCCATACTTGGCTGAATCTGTGGATACAGAGCTTATACCACAGAGGGCCAGCAGTGGCTATAATAATGAGACCTATGACAGCATCAGGCTTTGCAGCTGACAAAAGCAGACGAATATATTTCATAGAGAAGGAACTATGGAACAGTTTCCCCCTAGTCACCCCAAACATTTCAGCACATTCTCTCTTTCACCAGAGGAGAGCATTTGATAGCTAGAATGAACTGCACTTATTTCCCCGAACTCGCAAAAGGGTAGGAAGAAGTCAATGACATCTAGATTTTGAAGGACATCAGAAGTTAAACATAATCTACCAACTTTATTTGAGAAATCAGGGAGTAGATCCAGAGGGGAAACCAGAGTTCCATGTCAGCTTTTGCATTAAGAGGAAATGATTAAGAAAGGGGCGATAGTATTAGCATTAAATTAAGTAGTGTCCTCATTAGCGCTTCACTGCTCACAAAAGGGACAAGTGTGGCTGGGGGTTTAGCTTTTGCTGGTACCTATTACATTCTATACATCTCACACTCATTATTTTCTCTAATTAACCAATTAATCATCACAAAACGCTAGGGGGGCTGATATAATCTCACCTATGAATTGAGAAGTTTAGAGCTTATACAAGTCTAGATTAATAATGAGTTGCTGTTGGAATCAAAATTTGACTCCAGACTCCAAATATCATGCTCAGAAACCAGTCTCACCCTCCAGAAGCAAAACATTTAAGGAATATGGAAGCCAAGAAGAAATAAAATCATGTTTTTATCTTAATACCCTGTTTCCATTTTCTTTAAAATGAATATCAAACATCAAAGATTGAAAATAGTGGCTTCCTCCAAGTCAATTAAAGCCCAGTTTTCTGTATAAAGCAACAAAATGCTAGCTTTATTATGGTAAACACATCCAGGAAAGGAATATTCCTGATCTCCACGGTGGTCCCTGGCTTTTCCTATATCAGGATGGCTCTGAGTAAGATTCCAAGGTCTTCAGGCTTTCTCCTCTCTCACAATGCAAGCATTCAGGAGAAAAGAAAGAAAATGGACTAAACCTGGCATAACTCTTACTCCTTTTTCCTTTCCCCTCTCTGAAATCTTTAAAATGCCTAAGAATAGTAGCACTCACATGGTGTGGGGACAGAATCACTGAAATACTGACACAATGCTAATGTAAGAACTGGAGTTGCTTCCACTGCAACAAGCCACGACAAGCATCTGGAGGCATCTGGGTTACTTGGTTTATATTGGCTCATTGCACTGATCAAATGGAGGCTGCAAGTGATTGCTCTAGAAAAGTCATACTCAAGAGTAACCAGGCAGAAGAATGGATTGATGTCATTAAATACAACTGTTTGTTCTTTCATAGGGATAGTGAATTTTTCTCTTATCTTATTTATTGGGTCCTTCTTTTCCTCTTCCTCCCCTTTCTTCTTTTCTCTTTCTTTGTCTGCCATGCTAAATATATGATCTATGTATGCCACAAGTAGTAACTTTCGAGTTCTTCTAACAACTCCAAGAGAGACATAATATTATTTTTACTTTATAGATCAGCAGAGAACACAGAAAAAAAAATAAATCCTTATCCTTGGTCAAAGCAAATAGTATTTGAGCCAGGAACCAATGTAGCCTACTCCAGAGTGTACTCCCATAATTTACAATGGTATTTAGTCATGTAAAATTATAAACTGTATATGCTTTTTGTAGACTAGTTTGGATAACTAATGCTTTTTTGTTTGTTTGTTTGTTTGTTTATAAAGGTCACTAAAATTCTTACCTCAACCCAAAGCTCCTCATTAAGCTCTTAGCATACTTACCTGCCAGAAGGAGAGCTGCAATGAAATCCCACATCCCTAATGTCACTACTAGACTTTGGTTTGAGGAGGACTTCTGGGTAACACCATGTACCTGTTTTACTGGTGTGTTCCTTCTTTCTCTCTGCTCGCTGCATCACCTGCAGCCTCCCAGTACTGCATGCTTCAGCCACACTATAGGATTTCCTACCTTTTAGTCTGAGCCCGGACAGTGCAATCCCCTTTATGTTCTTCCTTCTTCTCTAGACCTCGGAAACACATTCTCATCCTATTAGCTCTTACAACCATTTAGGAATAACACAATTTACTTATGAATCCTTTGTCCCCTCCAGACTGAACTTCCCCTGAGGAGTGTTTATTCTTTTAGTGTTGTTTCCCGTAGGATGTATACATTCAAGACAAAAAAAAAAATTAAACATATGAATCTTTTCCCAAGAAGAACTGAGATGTGAGGAAAGCCTTTTCAAATGATTATGATATTAAAGTCTGCTGGTGACTCCTCTTAGGAGAGAACTTTCTTGGCGCTCATAATCCTTTTTACTTCTAAAGACATTCAGCAAATAAAATAACTCCTAAAAAAAGAAGACATTCAGGGGCTGGAGAGATGGCTCAGTGGTTAAGAGCACTGACTGCTCTTTCAGAGGTCCTGAGTTTAATTCCCAGCAACCACATGGTGGCTCATAACCATCTGTAATGGGATCAGATGCCCTCTTCTGGTATGTCTGAAGACAGCAACAGTATACTCATGTACATAAAATAAAATAACTCTTTTAAAAAAAAGACATTCAGCAATATTGGCATAAAGGCATAAAGACAAATAAAGGCATAAAAAAAAAAAACAGTGAAAAACATACATCCTAAAACACATCATATACAGTCAATGTGAATTGTCACAAATTGTCAAGAACCTGTAGGTCATTACTTCCTATTACCATGATGCCTAGCATAAGATCTTTACTGGAAGAGACATGTTTTCCTAGAGTTTTTAGAATTTAAGGAACTTCATAGAATAATGACCTAAGTTTAAGTTTAACCAGAACTTCAAAGAGTATCATAAAGAAATTACCCTGTGTCCAAGGTAATTGTCCTATCACAGAACTGTACCATCTCATGTTTGACCCTGTGTGCTTAATTAACCTCAAGGATGTGCTTAATTCCTCCAGGGAGAAGACAGGCCCATTAAGCATAAGAAATGAGCTTCATAACCAAAAAAATCTGCTCTCAGAAAAGTATACTCTGTCTTATCCAGCTTCTAGGAAACCAGCCCTGGGTCTGGCACACCCACCTCAAACTAGATCACAGGTTGGTACTTTCTGTACCTAAGCCCTTGTATCTTTTTGGATTAAACAAGACTAAAGAGCAACTCTTTCTTGAAGGAATGGCTTTCTTCTTCCCTGTGCTGGTCAGGCAGTTTGGGAAGGGGTATAATGTTCTGTAGCATTGTTTTCTTCCTAAGAGTAGGAGGAGGTGGTCATCATTCAAGGAATTCTAAAAGAATTCTAGTACCAAGGTTGAAGTATTAAAATTCACTTGATGAGACCTATCTACTTGTGTTCTTTTGGGGGAGAAAATGCTTAGGATTCAGGGAGGTTCTTCCACCATAGATAGAATTGGTGCAGATTCCTTGGCTTAGGTACTTAGCTACTTATAAATCTTTATATACCAGAAATATAAACCTAAAAACATATATGTTACAGTGATGCTTATCTGACACTTTGTCATGCTCATAGAAACGTTGAAGATTCAAGAAATACAAGATAAAATGGGAAAAGGCTTCCTGTAGATGCTTTGATGTTCTTTCTATTCCCTGGAAAAGAAAAAGTAATGGGAGGGGCCAGGTAAATTCACACTAAACAATAATATATAATAGGAACAATGAAACTGAAACTTAGTTATATTAATATTTCATTAAATATTGTATTTATTTAATATATAAGTATATATTATTTTGTCCTAGTTATATAATTTTGCTATATTTATTTTATTAAATCAGTATGAATATAACTAATGTGATTCATGGATAGATGATGAAACTATAGAAAGAAGAATAGCATCATTAAATTATTTTTCTAAACTTTCACTCAAGGTGGTTTTGACTACACTGGGGAAAGAAGATAATTAATGTTCTGTGGTAGAAGGTTCAGTAAGTACTTTTTATAAAACCTGAGAAAAATGTGGACTATAGTTAACCCCTCTTCCCTGATCATAACACAGATCCACAAACTTTAGCACACAATTTTAAAAATCAGAGTTTTTCATAACTCACTTGGTACCGGTACCTGATCTAGCTTTCTTGGTAGCGAAACCAGGTCTGGATGAATACGAAGTTATTTATAGCATTTATTTATTCCACTCAGTGAATTATTTATACATTTCCTAGCAGAAATAGCAATATGATGAATGTGTTTAATTTGGGGATTCTGTCCTAGATCTGGAAGAAAATGTCTGCTATGTGTTTGTTTTCCTTCTCTTATTTTTACATACTGAGCATCCTGTAAATCACCTGGCTACAAGAGCTTTAGGGATTAGAGAGTGGGTTGGAAAAAGCTAACAACCCCTCCCTGAATGCCAGCCAATCTTCTTGCTATACTACAAAAAGTGGTAATGATCATCAGTTCAATGTTTCATTCCTTATTTTCTGAAGTTTAAGTTATTTTCATGGCTGTTTAGTAAGTCCTCTTGGTATACTAAAAATACTGTCTTCTTCTATCCTTGATGATGCCTATTCTATGTAATGACTATTGAAGGTGAGTGGTATTAATTTTATATTTTCTGTTCTAACCCACCAATTTATAGGTAAGGCATACATGTGACAGTTAGGAGGTTTTGAGATATGAAAAGTTCTAAACTCTAGCCAAGGATAGAAAATTTGTGAATTTTTTCAAAGTATGATATTTCAATGATTTCATATGACACTGATTTCCCTATATACTTCCTAATGATCAGTGGCCAATTTCTTTTTTCATGGGAAGTTATTTTTTTGCATTTAAGCATATGCAGTGGCTTCATGGTTGCTTCTGTCAGCCTTTTGTTCTATTTCTCATAGGAGGTAGTCTATTGGCTACTGTAGATTCTTAACTGGATATTAGATGACTTTCTTGCAAATCCTTCTGTTTCTTTGCCACCAAAAAATTCACACACACACATACAAATACATACACATGCCATTTTATTTATAGTTTTAGGAAGTCTAAGGAACCCTCATGTAAATCACTCATGCTGACTCTGAACAGACTGCCTGATTCTATTAAAGGACCTCATAGGAGAAATTATTTGCATAATGAGATTCAATCCACATGCTAATAAATGCCCATTCATAACTAGGTATACTTCTCAGTGAGAACATAGATCCTTAGGTATTGAGGAATGTGTTAAAGAGCTCTGGTAAGGAGTCTGTAGTGGGTCCTATATAGATAGAAAATATCTAGATGTTTAGGCAATCACAATGTCTACTCACAATTATCCTGAAGAATTTCTGCTTGAGTTCCAGATAAGTGATACATCTTAACTTCAGCCATCTTTAAGCATGTAATGGTGGCCTACTGAAGCTTTAATTGAGATTTACCAATGACAAATGATGTTCAGCATCTTTATATGTACTGGTTTACATTCTGTACAATTTAAAGTTTTTAAATATTTTACGTTTTTAAAAATGTTTTTAATTGAGATAGAATTACATCAGTTTCCCCTCCTCTTTCTCTCTTTAGCCCCCTCCTGGCTACCGTTCCTTAAATTCCTCCCATGCCACCATAGTTGTATACTTGATAGTCTTTTATCTTTAACTGATAGTCTCTTATCTTTAATTATACTTATTCTATATATGTGTGTGCATACTTACATGGGCGTGTACATACATACACACACATGCACACATAAATAAAACTTGCTTTGAGTTTGTTTTATTTTTTTCTGTGTATATGGCTCCAAGGTTGACCCCTCTGTATCTGTTCAACTTTATAAAAACATTTTTGCTAATTACAAAATTAATTAAGTTTGTTATTCATATTGTTATTATTAAAATGTTAGTAGTCCTATATGATTGATGATAGTTCATTAACAATGAAGTGCTTCAAAAATTATCTTCAACTATGCTTTATCTTTCTATTCATTGATAACATCAAATTATAAAAATGTAAAATTTTAATTGAGCTTAACTTATTAACTTTTAAAATTATACTTATTATGACTTCAATGTCGCATCAAAGAAATGTGAGATACTATTCTTCTAATAAAAAAAAAGTCCAAAAATATTTTAACTTCTTTTTATTTGTAGCCAAGAATTCAATATGAATTCTTATATTTTAGACGAGGGCTAAGTAGTACCATATAATATTTTCATTCAATACTTCATTTCCTTAATATTAACCTAATTATATGTAGGAAAATTGGCTACTTTTCAATTAAGTGAAGGAAATGAGTGGCCATGCATGAAGTATTGCTCAATGCAGGCCAGTATGTAAATCATTCATATTGACTCTCAGCAGACTGCCACATTTTCCTGAACAATTGCACTGGGAAAGTTATTTGCATAATGACATTGAACCCATATATCATCAAATGCCTCTTTGTAATTAAGTACACATCTGTGTGGTCTAAATAAAACAGTGCAGAAACAAATAGTAAGTTGAAAATATGCTAGCATCTTATAAGAGCATCTCTTACAAATATGTTTATAAAAACATCCAATTATCATTCATACAACAATGGAAAGTTATGGGTACAGTGTTTTCTAATATCACTTTTGGTTTTAATATACATTTGCTTCCAAGATTCCAGTACTGAAAAGAGCATCAGTTCAGTCACATTTTTAAAGAAAAAAAATAGAGAATATATTTTTCTCTGTGACCTAGAAAAACAAAGTTTCTTTTATAAGATTATTTTTGGAGAAGACAGGAAAGAAAATAATGAAAACAAAGTTCTTTGTAGTGAGGCAGCCAAATCGGGAATATATATCTAGTTTGAAAAGTATAGGCTACTTCAATGTCAATTTGTCTGTTGTATAAAAATTCTAAAAATCATATGAGTGCATGGAAGAAAAATGAACCCTAGATTTTCATCTATTTTTGGAAAGTCATTGACAGTAATTTAAAGCATTGTTAGAAAATAGTTCAAATCAACATTTCCCTTAAGATGTGAATTGTGTTTTAATGTGAGCTTCTTATGCTACTAAAAACATTGCACTGTAAAACAAACCCTCAAATGTACCCGTTACTTGGAAGAAAGGACACTATAAATTTAGTAGGAAAAGCAGAGGACAAGCTGGGTTTCTGGCAATTAGTTAGTCCCCTGACATGAGCTTTCCCCTTTCAGTCCCAGAATTCCCAAATTGTCAGTAAAATATGCACAGAAAATGAGCAACATGTTGTAATTTGTACCTTGTAGAGCCATGGAAGGCACTGAAGCTCTTTATCCTAATCTTATCAATCGCACAAGTAAGTAGAGGCACCTATACAGACAACACATACAGGTCATCAGAGAAGCTTGGGAACACAGCAAAGAACCAGCAAGAAACACAGGATTTCTTTCAAAGGACTGGGGTTGGGTTTGGATTTAATCAAATCTCTAGGAGGAGAGTGGCTGTCAGTGGAGCATCTGGGCTGCATGGAAGTTTTACAGTCATTATACAGAGAGGGAGCGAGCAGGGGCCCTGGTAAGATGATTCAGCACAAAAACTGCACTGTGGCCAAAAATGACGACCTGAGCTTAAACCCTAGAAGGACAGAGCAGACGGAGATGACTGACCCCTACAAATTACCCTCTTACCTCTACATGCATGCGATGACAGGCATGCAACCTCAACGCCGCAGGTCAATGTTTAAAAGGGGCCAGATCTATATTAACCAACATAAAACACAGCCTCAAAATACTCCAAGCCAGGAAGAGCAGGCTGTATCATGGTGTCTTGCTTTTCCTGAGGTGTCTGTTGGAAGTTGAATCTAGAAGAATTTAATATGCAAACCACATTTACATTCCAAATGTGCTCTGATTCCAGAAGCAGGTCCTAGCTGTAGGGGTTCATGTAGAAGACTGCAGGAGTTGTGACGGAAGTCAGCTGTAAAGGAGGGAGAAAACCAGATGCTGCCTGCTAAAAGAAGTAGAGATATCACAGGCAGCACAATTTGCATGGACCTGTGAAAAATGAAAATCACAGACATCCTGCTAATGTTTTATAGAGAACTCCAATATCTAAGGCCATCCAGATGGCTTAGTGGTTAAGAGAGCTTGTCTGGGTTTGGTTGCTAGCACTTATTACATGGCAGGTTAAAAATACCTGTAAGCCCAGTGGTACCTTTAAGAACCGTGGGATCTTGAGCATGTACATTGTAGACATGTAAGTGGTGCATAGACATTTATTCAGGTTAAACGTTAACACACACACACACACACACACACACACACACACTAAAAAAAAAAATAGAAAAGAACTCCAATGTTGTGGATTGCTGTTTGTATTTTGTTGGTAATTTTGCTCTCTCAAGAGAAGTGCTCGGACAAGGAGCAGATCATAGACTCAGGCGACTTCAGGTGAAATCTTAATTGGTCAAATAAAGGCTAGAGCATGTGATTGGACAATGGAAGGGCAAGGCGGGGTTGGAAGTTTTAGAGAGGGACAGATGGCAAAGAAGAGAAAGATGAGACAGAGGACAGAGGGAGAAGAAGATGGGAGCAAGACAGAGCAGAAGCACATGGCCTGGAGGAACTGTGAATAGCAAGGGATTTCATAGCTGAGGGAATAGGGTAGTGCAGTGGTATTTCTGCCCAATCCAGGTGTGGCATTTATGAATACTATAATTGAGTTGTGAGTTCTTTGCATGGGCTTATTGGGGTTGGAGATTAACCCCAACACTCCAAGTCAGCAGCTGCAGAACATGATATATTGTCCCTGTGAAGACTGGATCCCATGTGGATGCTTTTGGACCTGTCAGGAAGACATGGTCTATTATAAGATTCTTTTTCCCCATGCCTTATTGTAACTCCCCTGCTGCTTTCCATTTCAGTGCTAGCTTTTGCAGAAAAAAAAAAATGCCCCTTTCTGCAAAGGTGACACCTGACAAAACAGTAAAGATATACCTGCTTCAGATTTACCTGCTTACCAGTCAGCGTCTGCAAATTTTATTCCTGGTATCATCAAGACTCAGCCTAAAATCCCTTACCCAAGGAACTCAAATCCCATCGGCATATTCATTTCAATATCTTTTAAAATCAAACTTCAGTTTTACCTGATGATTTATAGAGACAGGGTCCTGAAAGAGCAAGCATTTTCTGGATGCAGTAGGTTCTCAATACTTCCTCATATACCTATGAACCACTGAAAACTTGACTCTAAATGTTCCTAGAAAAAGACATATAACATTGGAAGATTCCAGTTTTATTTCTGAAAAACAATGAACTAAGGAATTTTCAATATAAAAATAGCCATGGTTTTATGTGCAAAATGGATTTAGAGAAAGGAGGCCAGAGGAGGATGAATGGATACATCTAGTAGGTTTTCCTGATTTAAGAAAGCAATGACCAAACCTGAGTGATCACACATACACACACGCACGCACGCACACGCACACACACACACATACATAATTTCTAAGTTTATAGTACATGTTCAGTTATTTAACTATCAGTA
Source organism: Arvicanthis niloticus (assembly GCF_011762505.2). NCBI lineage: Eukaryota > Metazoa > Chordata > Mammalia > Rodentia > Muridae > Arvicanthis > Arvicanthis niloticus. Next base: position 43,284,245 of record NC_047672.1, on the reverse strand, counting down.
ACATTTACATTTAACACATTCAGACTCCCCTTTCTCTCTCTCTTTGTTCCCCGCCCCCCCCCCCCCCCCCACTCCTTGCTTTTACATGTACACCACTCTTACTCTGAAATTTCTTTTTGGATGAGATGGCTAGGAAGTTGAGACATGGCTTGATCTGTTATAATGCTCAGACTTTTAATTGCATAATCATGAAGGCAAAGAAAGAAAGAAAGAAAGAAAAAAGAAGGAAGGAGACAAAACCCACTTAATTCCTTAATTTTACTTCAATATTCCATTTTTAGTAGTCACACTAGTTAGCTTTAAAATTATAGCCTCATTTAAAATCCATTGAATAAGTAACTTTTGGAGATAATTGGTAAAAACCAACATAAAATTCTTCACAATTATTTTATAGTTACAGAAAATGTCTTTAACAGTTTTTAAAATGAGCTAGACATATCTGTTTTATGAAAACACAGAGAGAAGTTTACAGTATAACATATCAAATGATACAGCTGAAGAACATTTCAAGACAGTTTATGGTCTGTTTTAAGATTTTGACACTGGAATTATAAAAGTTTAAGTGGCCTCTGCAAATCCACACATGTGCCTTGGAGAAGACAAGACCTGAGGCTGAAGGGTCACCAAGCACCCAGGGAAGGATCACGGACAGATGAAACAGCCTGCTTGTGAACCCTAGCACTGCCAGGCCCCTGGGAAACATCACACACATCCGGACGCTTAAGAACTCCTGGAAGGATTCCAGAAAAAATTCAGACGCCTACAGAAGAGTTCGGTAGAATGTGAACACTGCAACAGCACTTAACATCTTAGCACATAAAACTACAGGGATGCTGCATGGCAGTTTCATACCATCATCGCATTGAATGCTAACAAGCTACCCTCTCCCAGCCTTATTTCTGCTTTTGGCCGAATAGGCTTCCTTGATTATATTCCTCCAGAATTGTGTCTCACTCCTAATACCAAACTTAATAAGAGATGATATTCTATTTTTCATTCTTGGCAAGGCATTATTCAGGAATGGCTATTATCCTGAATAGAGCTATGGCATGGTTGCCTTTGGGCATGTGTTTGGGTTTTGAGTGAGATAGGGTTTGAGTGTGAGTACCTCAAAATGAAGATACCTTGCTGTGAGCCTTTATTTCTTCTGTGAAATGAAAATGGTACTGTCCAGTAGATATATGTATTAAAGGAAATGTATAAAGTCTCAAGTGCTCAAGTAACTGCTTATCTCTAAGGCACATATAGCTCCTCATTTTCCTCAGAGAAAGTTACCAACCTTAGACAGAGGCACAAAGAACAAAACTTCTATGGGAAAAATATTTTGCCTTAATAGTATCATGGCTACTGTTGTCTTTTAACTTTCTGTCTTCTGGCATTTTTCTGAAACACAGTTCGTGTCACAGTGCATGTTTTTCTGAGGCAGAAGCTTCCTCTAACTTTACAGCCATAAGCAGTGCATGAGGCACTGAAATGCAGGTTATCACTCTGAGAAGATCAGTATACTGAGCTCTTTTTCTTGCTGCTTTCCATTTTTCCCCTTCTGTTACATTAAGAGATTTTTTACTTTCAGAAGAAAAAAAAATCAATCACTTAGATATTTGATATGCAATGTGAGTCACCATCCTTGACTAGTGTTCCTTTTATCAGCTCCTATCCTCATCAAGATGCTTATTGGTTAAGTACTTAGCTTTATCCTTTATACCATCAAAGGCAGATTTAACATTGCCATTCCAGCAGGATCCCAGATAATGATAAATACAGATAACAAGTATCATTAACCTTTTAGGTTAGCTCACAGACAAGATCCAAGAGGAAAGAAGACATTAAAATGTCCAGGTCTAAGAGGATAGTAACCTAACCCTGGGTGCCAGAAGCAATGCTTGTTTACTGGGCCATTTCAAGGAGGAGAGACTGCTTTGCTTACAGAAACAGAGACTGGCTAGGAGTACAGAATGTTTTTTACTTCTTGGAAGATGGTCTAAGACTTGGTGGTGTTGTGCTGGTTTATCTTAATTTCAGTACTATTCAATTTATCTGTAGCCAGTGTGATGAATTGCTCAGCAGTGATAGGAAATAGCCTGGATCAGATCAGATGGATATAAGCCTCTCCAAAGAGCTTCCCAGGGCCCACTAGCTGAAAATGAATATGTTCCCTTTCCTTGCTCTTTTATAGTAAACTTTATCACTATTCCTTCAAAAGAAATAGCTTGTATCTATTCCTTTACCTAAGCTATAGTCCTGGAGAACAGTTTCTAGGGGTTGGAGAACTATCCCACAAAGGTCTCTGTGTTAGTGTTGATTATCAACCTGTGATGCTATTGAAAAATGGTGAGACATGGGTCAGAAGAAGGTAAGCCTCCAGGAGTGTTTCCTTAAAGAAGATATTGAGGCTCCACCTCTTAGCTTTATCTCATTCATATTCTGGCATCTGTGGAATTAATAGCTCCTTCCACCTGATGCTTCTGCCTTGATGTACCACCTCACCATAGCTGAAAGTGATGGATTGAAGTTCTCAACACCACAAGACCAAATAAACTTTCCCTCTTGTAAGTTGATTTATCTTAACTATTATGTTATAGTAAGGAAAAACTAGTACAACTATTGGGTACTTTTCTATACTGTTTCTGAAATGCCTATTATGCTTTTAAAAACAATAGTAAAAATGTATAAAAAGTATGTGTTAAGGTATTGTTTGGGCCATTCAAAGAGAACAAACATACAATGAGGGAAGCCAAGAGAAAATTAGCCAAGAAGTTTTTAAGTTTGGTTGAAAGTATGCATGGAATTATTTCAGGCGTATAAACCCCTTCTGTCATAAATCAGTTCCTCTTTTTCTTTCTTGCTCTCATTCTAAGGTATATGTTTTGTGTGTGTGTGTGACATATTAAACATCTTTATTTGTTTAAACTTTCCTTATACATATATTTAAAATAATTTTTATTTTACTTCTTTATAATTTCTTTTTTGTTCTATAATTTAACTTGCCAAAATTTCAGAGAAATTAAGCAGTTTCCAGATTTATTAAATTAAATCATAGTTTTCAAGTCAGCTCCATTTTCTTTGAACTCTGTATATATCTCTCCATCATGATTAACATTAATAATGATAACTGTATTTCCTTTTGGATTTCTTGTTGCCAAATTCATCAAATTAAAAATTAAAGTGAATTGTATAATAAGTGATGTTTATCATTAGAAATTCAATTTGCTGTATAAATTTGGTCTTTCTTTCTTGTATGTAGATGGAAAAGATTAGTTTCTGTACATTTAGGAAAGTCAAGGTTTGGTGTCACCAGAGAAGTCAGGAAAAGGGCTAGAATCTGTTATCTGCCTTTCTTTAGCCTCCTATAGGGTGTTACTAGATTTAAAAGGGCACATAGAATCCTACAACAAAGACAATTACAAGCTTAATATATACTTATGGGATACAGGACTAAAAATTCACAGTTCTGCCTTCCCAGTCTTTAGACTATCTATCCTGCCTGCAAGATGTGCTAGGGCAATGGTGGTGCAAAACTTGTTGGAGTGGCCAACCAAGGACTAGTCTAATTTGAGGCCTAAGCCATAAGAGGAAGCCTATGCATGGATCAGCAGTAACTAACGGCTAGCTAACCCAGAGACCTAGGATAAAAATAATCAATAAAATGATTTTAATGACATTCTTATATATTCATAGACCAGTGCCTAACCCAATCATCAGAGGGACTTCTGCTGGCAGCTGATGTGAGCAGATACGGAGAGCCGTAGTCAAACATAATGCAGAGAGGAGGCCCAGATTGAGCTCTCCATTGGGTCCCTCCCTTTGAACCTTGAGAAACCCCAAGGAAGAAGGTGAGGAGGAAGTGTGGGAGTCAGGGGAGTTGAAGATACCTGGAAAGCATGCCCTGAGGAGTCAACTAAGCAGGGCTCATAGGGGCTCAAAGAGACTGAAATGGTAATCACAAAGCTTGCATGAATCAGAAGTAAGTCCTCTGACTATGTTATGATTGTTGGTTTGTTGTTTTGGAGGGGATTCCTGACATTGTTGTTGGGTGTCTCTGACTCTTTTGCCTATTCTTAGGACCCCTTTTTTCCTTTTTCTTGGTTGCCTCACCCAGCCTTGATGAAAGGGTTTATGTTTGGCCTTGTTGTATTGTGTGCTGTGTTTAGTTGAGTCTCCTGGGAGGCTTGCTCCTCTCTGAGGGAAATTGGGGAAGAGAGGAGGAGAGAGAGGGTAAGCTATGGCCTGGATGAGAGAAGAATAAATTTAAAAAATTTAGAAAATATGTGCTGTGCCTCCTTTTCTATTTTTAGCATAGAGTTCTGAAATCTACCAGGGGGTAAATTACAAGCATGCTGGACTGATGCAGACTTTCAAATAGGTTGTTACTTCTCATAGATATCCCAGGAGCATCTCAAATGGCACCATGGATTCAAAGAAGTAAAATGTGCCTTTACAGTTTTTAATGTAGCTTTTAACATTACTTTTGTCTCTTTTAAAATCAAAGTATCTATCAACAGAAATGGAAACTCAGAACTATTTCCAGTAAAGGAAGATGCCCACCACTTTATTTCATCCGTACGTGTACAGTCACAATGGTTGATTTTGAAAACTGTCATCTAGTAAGTCTGGTTTTTCCAGGAAACTATTTACTGTTTGGCTGTGTTTATCTAGCCTCCCTCAGGACAGGCTCACATCATTAACCTTCTCACTCTTTGTAAGCCATGTGAGGATCATGGCAGAAAACTGATGGCGCCCTGAAGTCACCATTTCTAAATGAAAGGGTTTTCATTCTTTTTGGAAGATGATCATAGCATGATCTCTATTGATTTCGCACGTCACATTCAGGCTTTAACATTATATTAATTTTCCTTAGTCAATAAATGAAAATAAATCAACCCTCAACCAATGTCACATTCCTGTAATAACAGCATTCCTGGGTCTTGTGCTGGCATCCCGTAGGAGATGTGAATCTCCTGCACATTCCATTAGAATAGGAGGTTATACAAGCACATAAACAAAGCTGATCTGTCGGCCAAAATAACAGTTAAGATGTGTTTCCACAGCATAAATAAATGTTCCTCTTGGTTCCAGTCAGTAAAAGAAAAACAAGGAAATTACTAAGTATAGTTTTAATGTTCAGAAGACAAGAGATTAGGATATAGGAAAAAAATTCTGTTGTACAAATCCTTCCAGTAAGACAGTGCAAACAGCTGGCCCTGTATAACCACCACTAGGACATTTTCAGAGGAAGATTGAGACAAAAAGGCAGGCTATTGAAACTTCCCAGAATGTATTTAGAAAAATTTGAAGAATAATGCAGACTTTGACAGAGCTTACTACGTTTTTTTTTTTTTTATTTATTCCAATAGGTGAAATTGAAACAAGATCATATGTTGAAACTTAGTCTTTACTCAAAATGACATAGCTGGGAAGTTAGATGCCTATTAGGCATCTAAGAATTTTTAAAATTGTTTTAGAACCACATGCATATATACAATTGTGTTTTGGTCAAATCCATTCCCTAGTCCTTTGGCTCTACTTCATTTTCTCCTCTACTACTACAACCTTCAACTTAAAAAAAAAATCATGTTTTAACTTTAATTATGGGTATGTGTGGGTACCTGGTTATATGTCTACAGGTGCCTGTGGAGGCCAGAAGTGTTGAACTCTCCTAGAGCTAGAATTAGGAGTGGCAGCGAACTACCCAATAGACTACAGCTTAGGTTGTAGGACTTGATTTTGGGTCCTTCTTAAGAGCAATATAGGCTTATGGTGGTTTGAATTAGGATGACCCTCATAGCCTCATATGTTTGAATATTTAATTCTCAGTTGTTAGGACTATTTAATAAGGATTTGGTGGTGTGCCCTTGCTGGTAAAGATGTGTCTCTGAGGGCAGGCTTTGAGATTTTGAAAGCCCATCCTATTGCCAGTTAGCTAGCTCTTTCTGCCTCAGGGTCATGGATCAAGATATAAGCATTCAGCTATTCTTGCTGCCATTAATTAAAATACCATAAATTTCTTTTGATTAATTTTGTTATAGGTTGGTCAACATTATTTATCTTTTCAAGAATCAACTGTATTTTGTTTATTTCTATTTTATTAATTTCATTGTGGATTCTACCTCTCTAAAACTATAAGCCCAATTAAATAATTTCTTTTGTAAGTTGCTTTGGTTATGGTATTTTATCACAGTATTAGAAAATTACCTGAGACTGAAGTTCGTACCAAGGAGTGGGCTATTGCTGTGAGAGACCTGATCAGGGTTTTTATTTGTTTGTGTTTGGTGGTTATTGTTGTTTTTGTTTCGTATTGTTATTTTGGGGGGGGGAAGTTTCTTCTTTCTTCTTTGTTGTTTCTTCTTGTTTTCTGAGGAATGTGGACAACTTTGGGACTTTGAACTAGAAAAGTGGTTGAATGCTGTAATCAGAGATTAATAGGCTGTCCCAGTTGAAGCTTAGGTGATAGCATTTCCTAGAGCAATGTGGACTATGGATGCTCAGCTCAGGAGGTTTCAGAAAGAAACAACATCAGCAACTAGGCCAGAAACAATTCTTCTGATATTTGGGCAAAGAATATGGCTGCTTTCTGCCTTTGTCCTGAGAATTTGTCTTTTTTTTTTTCCAATGGGGGTTAGAATTACTGTTTCTATCTTATTGTTGTTTTTATTGTTTTCTTCATCTTGATTTAATGCTTATATGTCATAATTGTCTAGAAATTCATCATTTCTTTGGGTTTTCTAGGTGTGTTTTTGTATACAAATTTTTGATTTATGCCCTGATTCTTTGAATTTCCTCAGTACATGTTATAATTTCCACCCCCCTTCATCTCTAATTTTGTTAATTTGATTTCTTAATTTCTTTTGATTAATTTTGCTATAGGTTGGTCAACATCTTTTCAAGTGTCAACTGTATTTTATTTATTTCTATTTCATTAATTTCAGCTTCAATTTTCAATCTCTTCCTGTATATTTTGGAAGAGTATTGTTTGTTCTTTTTTATTTTTTAAGGCCTTCAAGTGTATCATTAATCCATTAGTATTCACCTTTCTCTTTATTTTATGTACACCTCTAGTAGCATGAACATTCCTCTGGGAACCGTCTTCACTTTCATTTTGGTCCATAGGCCTTATCATGCTTTATTTTCATTTTGTTCAATTCTAAAACTTTTCAAATGTCATTCTTGACCCAATTATCATTCCACATTAAATTTTTTAGCCTCCATGAGTTTCTAAACTTTCTATAGTTTCTATTGCTGCTGTTATCCAGCTTTATTCTATTGTGGCCAGGTAGAATATAAAAATATTATGTCAATATTTGTATATTTGTTAAGACTTCTTTTGTGTTCTTATTTTCCCGTGTTTGATAAGGCTTCTTTTGTTACTGATAATATTTAAATCAGTGGCACCTGATCTTGCTTGTTGTTATGGGGCTGTTATGTTCCCCACTACTCAAGGCCCGAGGCCAAGAGTGGTGGCAGGCTCCCGCTGCTCCTCAGCTCAGGCGGGCCAGGATCACTGGCTCTGGCACCCACAAGACGCCAGCGTGGGAGATGGCCCTGCCACTCTACCACGCTGTCTCCACAATACTTGGCTGAGCCCAGAGCAACTTGCCATCCACACAGTACCCAGTAGAAATGAGACTCTAACGCTTAAAGATTATTCAAAAATATTTATATGTTTGGTAGTGCTCAATTAACAAGATGCCTACAAAACTAGAGGTGTTACCCAATTAACTCACCTAGATATAAGTTGTTACCCAGGATGATCCTGGACCCATGGTTCTCCATGGCTCCTACATCCTGCCTCTTCTTGCTCCTCCTACATTAGCTCCTCCCAAATTACCAAGTTTATTGTAAAATGTAGCACGGGAAATACACTGCTACATTCTTTTGTGTCATTATATGTGGTTGATTTTGGAGAAAGTTCTATGGGATACTGAGAAGAATTTATGTTCTTTAGTGTTTGGGTGGAATGTTCTGTATATATTTGTTAGGTACATTTGATTTTATAATGTTAGTTAGTCTCAAATTTCCTGTTTAGTTTTGTCCGGATGATCTGACTATTTAAGATTGTTGTATTGAACTCAGCCACTATTACTTTACTTGGGAGAATATGTGTTCTTTCATGAAATGGATGCACATGTTTGGTGCATGTATGTCTAGAATTGTGCTATAGTTCCCATTATTTTGTTGTTTTGTCGGGTTTTTTTTTTTTAGACTTCTTTTGATTAACTGATTAATTTTAACTTCTTTTGATTAACTTTTGATTAATAAGAGTTACTTATTCCCTGTGGTATATTTGGGTATGTTTGTCTTTGTCTCCAGACTGTAGTATTATAATATATACAGTATATATAGTGTCCCCTATATATCTATCTGGCTTGGAGTTCATAAATTCTTTTAGTCTGCTTTTGTCATTACATTTTTATTTCTTTAAAATTTAATGCATCTTTCCAGGCTCTTTGTTTTAAATCTTCCTATCAGTGTATCAGGTGTTATCTGTATTTAATTAGAAGTGCTACTTTTCTTTCTGTAGCTTTCCACATCCTTTTCTGTTTTTAATATTTTAACTACCTTTTCTGGTCTTGTCTTTTTGGTATTCAGTAGGCCTCTTATATCTGGAGAAATTGTCTTTTTTAGATTTGGGAAGTTTACTTATATAACTTTACTAAAAATATTCTCTATGCTTTTGCCATGTTATTCTTCTGTGCCCATAATCTGAATGTTGAATATTTTCATGTTATTCCAGAGGATGTTTACTTTCTGTTTATGAATAATACCACTGACCTTTAATGAATTATCCAGTTCCTCTATTTTATCTTCCAGTCCCAATTCTCAGATTTCTACATAGTCCATTCTTCCATTGATAAGTCTTTCCAAGGGACATTTTTATTTAGTTTCTTGAGTTTTTCATTTCTACCATCATTTAAGTTTGGCTTTCCTTCAGCAATTCTCTTTCTTCCTTGAATTCTATCTTCTTGTCTTAGATTGACTTTTTAAATTTCATTTGTATGTTTGTTTTCTCGATGAGTATTTTTTCCAATTTTTTTGAATACACTTACAATTATCCTTTTGAATTCTTCCTGAGAAAGATTTTCGAGGTCACTTTCATTAGTTGTCATTATTATGGGATCAATACGTTGTGTAGAAAATGTATTGTCTTGAATTTTCATGTTACTTCTGTTTCTATGTTGACACTTGTTCACCTAGAATTGGATTGTTGGCTGAATTCTTCCTTTGTTTTTATTGTTAATATCAACTATATTCTTCGAGTTGAAGACTTTAGTATGTATAATGTTCAAGAGAAAACTGTGCCATCATAGGGTTAAAACATCTAATTTCCTCTGTGGGGCAAATGTAGGAAATTCAGTAGAGGCATAGGCAGGGCCAAGCAAGAGACATAAAGTCTCCTACTTTCATGGGGAGGTTTTGTTGGTCAAAATTCTAAAGTGAAATCTTTGGGGGCTATAAGCAGGCCAGATGCAGGTGGTTAGTGGAAGGTATCTGCAACATGGTTCCTAGGTGTTGTAGTGGGCCTAGGCATTGAAAGAAATGTGTCAGAGGCCATGTAGGTTGGCTGCCTTTGAAGGAGATTCCTGGGATACATGGGTGTTCCAAGAAGAGGAATCTCAGTTCCTCTACTTGTTGTAAGAGACCCTAACAGAGGTCTGCTTCTAATGCAGGAAGTTATGAAGACTCAAATAATTGTTATTTTAGTGATGATTACTTGGTATTGTACATCTAGTTGGGAACTCCCTCCTGGAGAATTTCTTACATTCTCACCATTCCTTAGTTGCCCGTAGTTCTTTGTCTCAGATTGGGGCTCTGTGAAATTTCCCCCTTTCATGCTTGCAAGTCTGCTGCTACTGTCCTTGTTCAGGTCTTATTTAGACCACCATGTTGATTTCATGAGTGTGTAGCTTCTCTGACATTTCTACAAGTAACACTATATGTAGATTGTAATTTTATATTTAGAAAAATAATATATGTAATACCAATTAAAGAAAAAAGACTGAATTTGAGAGAGAGAGAGAGAGAGAGAGAGAGAGAGAGAGAGAGAGAGAGAGAGAACAGGGATTTCTCATGGGAGTGGAGGTAGTTGAAGAGAAGAAAGCAAAATGGGAAAAATAATGTTAATTATGTTTTAATAAAAAGTGTTTATTAAAATGACATTGTGACCAAATATAGGCTACTAGTAAGGCTCTAACACAAAAAGATGACATTATCTTCCTGTGACTTTAAGAGAAATATTTTATGGTTTGTCTATTCTGACAGTGGGACTATAATACTTACATAAGAGACTTAAGGTTTAATATATTTTTCACATGGTTTATGAATGAAATTTGCATACATGTCAAAAATCACACAGCTATTTATAGAAGTATTTATCATCTCTTTTTCTATGCCTGTGGCTTACTCTACAGAGATTTAAGGTACTAGGCATAAATAAATGCAGTACATCTGCAAAGCAAAGATTTTTTTAAAACGAGAAAGGGGATGTCTAAATTTGCACAGGAAATGGAAATGGGCTGGGGTAAAGTGTTAGAAAGAATATATTATACCCAGGAAGGCTATAAATTTCTACTTAGTTTTGACAGCTAAGCCATGAACCAGTTCTGAACTTCATACTTACAAAGTCACAATGGAGATCCCGAAGTGTGTGTAATCACCACTGTGTGTAATCACCCGCTGACGTTCATCCCTCTCCCTCCTGAGGGCTGTAAGTCATCAGTTCTCCTTTCCTCTTTATATTCTTGCTTTGTATTTTTGCTTCAAAGCCCCTTTTCTTACTTTCTTGTAAATTCATATACATCTTTTAATGGTTGCTTTTTGTTGAGGCCTTTACTCTGCCTCAACACTTTGCCTCAACACTTTTGGGGCTAAGTGCTCTGGTCAAGAAAGAGTGTGGCTCTTGGGGCAAGAGACGCAAAGAATGGAGACAAGACAGGGTGTGATTCAGTCTCTTCTATTTTCTCATGTCTCTCCTATTTTCTCAAGTCTCCCCTATTGAAGGGAATTCTGAGGTATTTATATACACAAGCAGGAGAACACAGGTGAAAACACTTTACCATGTGCACCATACAGCTGAGGTCACTAAACAGCAAAACAAGCTATGTGGGATAAACAAGATATTTATCAGAGTGTGCTTCAGCTGTTATAGGCTTTTGACAACCAAGTCTTTCATCAGGGTATATGGTTCCAGATGGCTGCAAAGTTGATCTAGCCGCTTTCTACTAAAGTCGGCTCCCAACAGCTTTTGAAATATTTTATACAACTCCATATTTATTGCTGGCCAATTATTCCTCAGCTTAAGCCATCCTTATGTTGAAAATAGAGGCTCAGGTATATATCCTTTCTATACAGATTTTTATTTTGCTTTGTCTCTTGAGATAGGGCCTTATCGTGTAGCCAATGTTGATTTCAAATTCATAACCAGCCTAAATATTGTAGTTGCAGGCTTTAGAATCTCAGTTTTATTACTAACAGAGACAGAAAACGTGACAATCAGGGACAATTATCTGTGCAAGGTAAAGCATAGGTTCATGGCCGATGTGTAGGTCATTGCCAAAGCATAAGCAATCTAAACTCATAGTTCAGACTTTGCCATATAGAAAGAGAAAGTGATGGAGGTATTTGAAAAAGGGAGCAGGATTTTTGTGTCCTATGAAATAAAGTACAATCACCTTTCAGAGAAGGCAGATACAGACTCTTTACACAGAAGGATGCAAAAATTTCAAAGCTAGAGTGTATGTTTCATTATCACATGTTCATTTCATATGCTATGTAAAAAACCCTTTCTTCATCACAAAATACTTACTTTGGACTTACTTGCAGTTTTTGTGTGTGCCTTGGCATATCCTCTACCAGTAAAGTGCTCAGAAGTGCCAAGTTTCAACTATCTAGCCTTAAAATTAAGAGGTAGTTGATTGGAGTTGACTACCTTCCACCGAGATTCTGCTAAAATGGTTGTGTTCTTACTATTTGGGCAAGTAGTAATTTAGACTTTATAGAAAAGTGTGACTTTTGTCTTAGTAATAGAATTTTCTTTTCACAAAAATTTGAATGGATATGGTTCGAAGGCTCTGCTAACCCTGAATATATGCTGGCCTGATTCTGGTGGCCAGACTTGCCTTGGACGCTCATTGCCCCAGGAGTCTAATAATATCTGGGTTGGATGAAGGCATAGATTTGCATCAATCATACTTCTGAATCTGTTTCCCACTCATCAACTACAAAAAGAAACACATTTTCATCTTGTTCTTGATTTTTACTTCCTTGCTTATGATCTGCAGAAGTGTTCTCTTTGAAGTAAAATATGTCCAATTACAACTTTTAAAAACATAGCCAATTTTACAGCAAGCTTATAAATTGTGTATTTTTAGAGCATTTAGCAGTGGTACAAAAAAGGTTCCTGTGACACAGAGGATCTATTATCTATTGGTTGATGTCCCTTAAAAGAGGTTTCATGACATTCACCACAGGACAAGAGCATAAATTCAATTCAATATTCATCTCTGTTTAATATTCCCCTAGGTCATTTCTCAAACAACAGATTTAGTTAATTGGGTTGACATAATACATTAGGAGTAATTTTATGCATACTTTCTTTTGTGAAATAGGCAAATTATTGCTCATCATCTTCTTAATTCTCCAGATAAAAATTGGGTTAGCAACCCAAGTGCTAAGTGTTGTTGTAGAAAAGTTTTAAAAGAGAGTCAAAATAGTTTCTTCTAAGAGCAATGTTTGGTATTTTTTCACAGGCATTTTCCAAAATGATGTGGAACTTGACTGATGTCTTCACAAATCACGTTGTTCAATGACAAAGCCGAGATGTGAGTTAAATGTCTATGACATTTTGGATGACTAAGCTAGAATTTTTTTTTGTTTACTTTGTGTTTATTTTCAATGAATATCCGAGAGTTCGTGACATGGAACTGCCACATATTTGATCATTTTTGTTATTAACTAAAATAATGAGATCCAGTTATGCTGCTGGCTGTCATGAGAGCCAAATAGACTGACACAATGCCATCACTTGCAGGAAATGAAAATGATTACTTAGTCACATTCTGTGGTAGTAATTGGTCCAACTTCATGAAGAATTTATACCAAATTCATTTCTTGCTATTTGTGAGTGATGAGTCATTGAGTCTACAAGTAATTGAATTCTAGTTCCTTTGACATTCAAATCAGATAAAGATACCATTTTACAATGTGTTCCTCAAAATTCGACTGCAATCTCTGAGCATTATTTTCTTATTTAAAAATCTGTTTTCCTACCATCTCATTGCTATCCACTTTATTTCCATGTTAGTATGTGATAGCTCGTTTGTTTTCATACTTTTGCCCTTTCCCAGACAGAGTCTACTTTGTCTAAATTTTCAAAAGTAAAATCCAAAATCAGGTTGAAAACTGGTATAATAAAAAAAAAATAAGATCAAGACAGGTGCACTTGTAAACTTCACAAAAATCTAAAAGTTTGGCATCATTCAGTAATATGAGACACAGTGCAGAGAATATTAGGTCTGCTTCATGACCAAAATGCTCACAAAATTACAACCAAAATGAAATGAAAAATAACTAAAAAGTTTAAACAGAACGTGAAATATTCTTCAAAAAGATGATGAATTAGGATATACATTGGTACTTTAACTTACCTGGGAAACAGAGGCAGATGAATCTCTGTGAGTTTAAAAGTAGCCTGGTCTACATAGTAAGTTCTTCTATTCTATTGTCTCATTCATTCATTCATTCATTCATTCATTTAAGATTACAAGGAGAGGAGGCTGCAGAGTAGAAGAAAGTGACTTTTTATTTCTTTGTCGCAGGTTGAATTTGGTGTGTTACAAACCATATACAATTTGACCATTGCTCTTGCTTGCTCTTCCCTTCAGACCCACTGGTGATTGCTTTTGCTTTCCCACTGACTCCTGCTGTAAAAGTGATTACATGTTTTCTCTAGCTTCAAATATAAACTCACCTCCTTATCCACAGCTTGGCAACTGGCTCTGCTTACTTTTCTAGTCTGGTTAGTCTCCAGCTTTGAACTCTCCCTGCTCCATCTGACATTACCTGTCCACCTTTCTAGCTACATAAAAGATCGCATGATCTCAACTCAGGGCCACATGCGGCTCTAAACAACCTCCCTTCCCCTTGTCAAAGGACATTCCTTAAGCTCTGCCTCTCCAGAGGAAATGTGCTCTTATCCCGTTCTGACTTTGCAGTCAGTTTGATAGGTGAGTGTTTGCACTATTCTTTTTATTGTTTTATGCAAGGCAGACATTGTCTGAGACAGCAATCACTTCTTTTCCTGACCAGTCACAATTCAGATTCTGTCCAGATGCTCTTCCTGTTTCCAGAATCCTGGTTGTTGAACTGATAACCTAATGGAAGCACACACCTATCTTCAGACCCCACCAGTGGTCACTGTACAAGCTTCAATATTCTTCCCTTGCTATACTGCCCTGATACTGGCATATAGTGTAGACCATCATCATCTTTGTCTTATGTCTGGAATTTATACATCCTGATTTACAGTGTAGATTCCTTACGTGTCAACATCAGTTAGTCGGACTCAGTCTTGTTTGCTCTACTCATCCTCTTCTACTCCCTGTGATCAGCTCCACATTGTGGGAAGCTCTGCTCTAAAATGTTGTGAGCTTCTTCAGTTTTGTTTTTACATCATGCATCAGGAGAAAACATGATTCAACACCTTTCAAGGTAATTCCATTTCTTAAGGCCCTTTACACCAATTCCCCTAAGCCCTCCCATTTTCACTGCTTTGGGTGGTTCAGGGTTTCTTAATTACTTACTCTCTAAATTTATTGGGATTTTCAACTCTGCAAATAATGCACTGAGATTTTTCCAGGTTTAAGAACAGGATTTTAGTGTTGCTCTGCTTGATATTTGTTGTTGTTGTTTAAATACATTTTATAATTAATGGCATACCCCAGCAGGTTATCACTAACTTTCTGTTGGCCATTCCATCATTTACATCTTTAACTGTGGCCTGTGATGTTTTCCTATCTCCATCGTTAAAGTGTTTGGTTTCTTCAATAACTTTGATGATATTTTTACCAATTCTTTACGTGTGATTTCTTTTCCTGCAATAATACAAATAGCCCCCGTCTATTGACCAATCACCATGTGCTAATGTCCTATCCTAGATATATTTGTAAAAAATTTCCCCCAATGGTGTAAAGTTTAACTCCCACCAGAATTACCATTTGTTTTGTGGTGGAGTTTCTCAAGAGAACTAGTTCATGAAGTGACTATTGTTTGGCTTTGTTCTTGGCTTGGTTTCTTTTACTTCCTACTATTCTGTATCCCTGCATGCTGAAAACCCACTTCTAGGAATGAGAGAAAGATCATTTGATCTTTTGTGCATATGCTTTTTACATAATCTTTGCAGAAGAGTTGAAGTTACCTCCTAAGCCATATGTAGTATGATCAGAACTTTCAGTGTTCTAATCACATGAAGCCCATGCATGTGAACCTCAAATACAACATATGATGGCTGTTTCTTCTCCTGGATAAAATGTTAAAGTACTTGGCCAGACATTTTTATTTTCAACACTTCATGTATTATTAATGCCAAATGAAAACAGGATAAAAATAATTTCATTACCAACAAAGGCATGCTTATATTGAACCACTCATCTCTCCTAGGATTTCATATGCCTTTGCTTTTTGAAAGCTAGTTGAATAAGCACCATCCTCAGCAACTATATTCTGAATCAAAGACATACTGCACATATAGGCATACAAGAATTCACATACAGACACACCGCATTCACACGATACATGTGTGTCACACCCCCAGATAGGTGGACCACCACACACATGTAGATATGTACACAATATGCATAATCCAAACTCATGTAAGTGCACAGAGCAAATATGATCACACTTGTGTAAAACACATACATGCAAACACATATACATACATATGCATAAGCAAACTAATGGACAATACACATGACATGTACATATATACCCACAGCATATAGCTAGACCCATATACATATGCACACACACATGCTATCATATCCATCGATACCTGTATAAGCAGTTCACACATATGAGCACATGCATAAGCACAGGCTACTCAAAACCATGTGTGTGTATATATATATGTGTGTGTATATACATATACATGTGCATATATATGTAATATATATATATATATATATATATATATTATATATATATACACATATGTGCCCACATATGCATGAATACATATAGGCATGCAAACACAAGCTTGATTTATACAAATATAAATATTTATACAAATGTACACATACACATGCTCATAGACTCTCGATCTCTCCCTCTCTTTCACACATATACACACACATACACACACACACATATACCCACATTTGTATGCTTGTGCATATTCCTATACATAAACAAAGGCATACACATGCATGCTTATGAGTATACACATGAAAGTATATGCATGTCCAAGCCTATACAAATTCGTACATAAACATTCATGCCCACAGATACACACATGTACCTGTGCATATACATATGTACATACATGCATAGGCATGCACATGCAAACACAGGCATACAAATACATTCACACACATGTATTGAAATGAAACACTGGAAATGTCAGCTTCAGTACTGAGGAATTTCTAGAGAATTAAAGATCTAAAGACATATTTTAAAATACAAATAACTTGTGCAAAACACATTGCCAAAGCCTCCTTTGTATAAATAAATATTTCTTTCTAAGTTATTTTTGCTTTTCCTATAAAGGCCCGCATTTCTTTCTGGGTTATTTATGTTATGATTTAAATCTTTGTCTTAGTAATGCCATATAAAAATGAGCAAAAAAGGTGTTAATTGAAGATTCTGCCTCTATTCCTTTGGGACATGAAAATGGAAGAAAGAAGGAGTTAAACATTTGTTTTCTACACGCACCACATATGTCTTGAACTTGTTTGTGTTTAGACAACCTCACTCTTTTCTGCTCAGCAATTTGCCACACATAGTGACTAGGTTAAGGCCTGTCTCTTTGAACTCACAGATGGATCTGGGCACTGGGGAGCATCGGGAGGGGCCTAGAGGATAGGAGGAATGAGAAAGCTAGGGTTCAGCCCTTCCCTGCTCTGTCTGCCCTAGTGCAGGTGCTGTCCTTTAATGGTTCCCCATTCCACAGACCAGCTATTGTGCTCTCAGCATCCTCTGCATGCCATCCACATTTGACTTCACTAATATTGTAGCCTGCCTTGTTCATTTAGCATCGAAGTAGCTTTTTGAGATGATCAGACTCAGGGTTGTATCTCTAGTCCTTCTCAGTGTTATACTCCATGTGTGGCATTTTCTATATTGGGTTTGCTCTGTTTTAAATATTCAGAATTATTTTTGTTCCTGGGTTGGTGCATTATAGATATATACTAGATACTTAGATTCGCCCCAGCAATGGCAATAGGTCACAGCGTTCCCAGGTACATGCCTTTTATGGACACACAAAAATCTGCGTGTACTATGCTTTAAAAGGTGTTCCAGAGGAAATATTTGGGAAAAGAGAGGGGATTAGGAAGAGCAATCAGGTGAGGAAGAAGAGAAGGCTGGGGAGGAGTGACTTGGGGAGGGTATGATTATAGCAGATTCTATACTTTCATGAAAATACAATGAAACCCATTGTTTTGTAAAAGTACTATATGCAACTAAAAATTCTAAAAACATTGGTTTAATCTCTTGAAACTTAAAATCATTTCAAAACATTACTATTGTTTTGGTTTCTGATGAAGGTTTTCGATACTGTTTTTTTAAAAGGATATTCACAGCACCAGAACCTTATGCTAGCTCCTACATTACCCTGTAAGACGCACAGGCATTGGCAATATGTGTTTCAATATTTCAGACTGCAGCTATGCTTTTACTTACAGGAATTTCATCACTGTTCCCAGCTCCTGTGACATATCATCTTTTCCTAAGTCTTTTTTTTCTTCAAAGAAAGAAACTGTGTTTGAGATTGTATTCGGCTTTGTTGAAATAATTCTAGCTAAGGTACACCTTTGAGTCAGTAAGTGTCTCTTGGGAGACCAATAACATTTATTTCATGTTTATCACTGACAGCTCTATATTACACATAGAAAAAAAAAAACACAAATGCATTGGAGGATCATGTGGTCTCCAATGAATGAAGATGCAGGAAGACACGAGCAATACCGAGAGAGAAGAGGTAGTTATTTTAATACTGTTACTGTCCACCTGAAATGAGTTTGTGAACAGACTGGCACTGGAAGAAAGAAATCAAGCAATCTGAAGGGGGTGAGAATGAAATGGCATTTTCAGGCTGAGAAAAAAGCACAGAGGCTTAAACATACACACACTAAAGAGCAAATGGATTTAGTGGGTGTGAGCAAGATGGAGAGAATCAGTTATTAAGCATGAGGTACAATGGGGGTGGGGGTGGGGGAGGATAGGAATCAGAAACCTTGTGCAGATCCTAAGGAAAAATAAGGGAATTTGATTTGGGTAATAAAGGAAAGATTCCTGGCTGCAGACAATAGCTTCTACCCTTATCTCATTTGTACATTTGCTCCAGGAAACCTGAATGTTTTTGGAGCTTCAGGGAAATGTCCTGGTATTTGAGTGTATAATGAAAAATTGTGTGTTTGCTGTGTTTGAGAACGCTTAGATACCTGGTCAAATTGTGCTTAATCTGTTCAAATTCAAATGTCTCATAACATCTGGAGACTGATGTCCTTGTCATGCATTCCATTATTAAAAGCAGAATGTTGCTTGCTGTTACACGATATGAAAATGAATAGATAAGCAGTCTGATTCTAAATTTGAAAAGGTATATTTGTGGTCCATGTCTTTTTGATGCAGTCCTTTACATTTTTAAAAATCTTCCCATAATCTTCCCACATGAGCATCGTCTACGACCCTAGACCCGTCTTCCCATTGATGATTGTATGCTCAGACTTGATCACACTGCCTGTTGTTTTCAATGAAACACTTCTGTGTGTCAGGCCCCTGTTTGGGCTTAGCATACGGATGGGATTCCAGGTTAGCAAATATAGTGTAAAATACTCAGTTAAGTTTGGCTCATCAATAACAAGTTTTAAATAAAAGTATAGCTAATTTCTCTACTATATATAGGACACACACTAAAAATAATCATTAATTACTTATATAAAATTCCAGTTTACCTGAACATACTATATACTAGTATCTTCTGGCAACTGTAAATATGGAATCCGATCACCTTCCTTGGCCTCCTCTTGCATGGTGCCCCTATGGTGGCCTAGATTCCAGCCAGTCATTTTCTTGGGACCTCAGTACTCACTGGAGCACCTGGGGCTCCACACATTCTGGTCTCTGCCCTAACGTGATCCCTTTGTTACAGGCCAAATTGTGGTACTTATGGAATGCCACAGCAACCTGATACAAGAAGGTATAACTTCTTGTTGCCTCTGACAAGGTGGTAAAAGTCCCACATGAAGAAGTTGTAGCTATGTAGTCATGGCTCAACAGCAATGTTTCAGGCTGAATGTTCAGAGTAGAGTCTCTGTCAGTTTCCAAAGCACAGAACTCCTGTGCCCAGTGTCATTCTTCTCAGTTTAATGGGTTTGATTCTAATGGTTCCCCCAAAGCACACTGTCTTCCCTGAGACTGTTCAACCCCCTTTCTAGACTGGCGATCCCCACTGAAACTC
The DNA here is from genome assembly GCF_011762505.2 of Arvicanthis niloticus. Classification (NCBI taxonomy): domain Eukaryota; kingdom Metazoa; phylum Chordata; class Mammalia; order Rodentia; family Muridae; genus Arvicanthis; species Arvicanthis niloticus. The sequence continues at coordinate 43,264,576 of NC_047672.1, read as the reverse complement.
CTGCCTGAGTTTATGCGACTTACGGATCATTCATATAGACAAAAAAAAAAAAAAAAAAAGTTTCAGTCAGCTATTCACAGGCATACTGCTTCCTCCCACATCAGATAGGTCTCTTCAAAAAAGTCCCATTCACAAATAATGCCTTAAATGGTGCTAATTCTTTTGATGTACTGGCGCAGTTTAATAGTGTCTATTTGTGAAATCAGGAACTTGAGTCTGGATAACAATTGAACTAAATCTACATATGACATTGAAATGCACTTTAAAATGTTATTTATTATTATTATTAGTGTGTATGCACATTATGTGGGAGGAGAGCAGATGCTAAAGACTATATGCAGAGTTCAGGGACGACATGATGGAGTCTCTTTCCACCTTTGATGGGTTCTGGGGGTTGAACTCGGTTACCCTGTTTCTGCAGCAAGCGCCTTTCCCACCAAAGCGTCTTGCCAGCCTGACACATAAATGACTGTTTTGAACTAGGGCATGCCAAGTGAACACAAAGTCAAGAACCAGCTATATTTTCTCTGTCATAAACAAAAAGAATACACAGTTTGATTAAATTTGCACTTGTAAGTATGTGCTGACTTTAAACCTAAAATAACCACCAGACATCAAAAAGCATGTTTTCTGTGGTGATCATAGTGTGGGCGTCTAGCAGGATTTCCCTGGATAAATAAGCAAAGATCACAAAATTCTACCAGTGGCCTGCTTGAAGTACCTGGGAACTGCATCGGAAATCTGTATATATACTTAAACTCTTCCTTCCTCAGGCAAGGACCCACACAGTCATATGATATCCTCAAAAAAGCACCTTAGACTGATGGCCTCTTAAGAAAAGAGAGTAAAACACACTTTTCTTGACGTTATATAGACACACACACACACACACACGGCACATGACATATACCACACACATCACATATTGGTATATACAACACCACACACACATACCACATACCATACGCTACCCACACATTTTGTATGTACACATACTATACACACAAACACACACTATATACACATTTGCTACACATACCATACACACTTTCTACACATATCACAGGGAACCAACACTGAACAACTCAACTGGGGATGTCTGTGCTCTTCAGAGCTACTTCAGAGCAAGCAGAGTGAAATTCGCAGTCATATCTTTACATTTAACACTATTTAGGTTTGCAAATTAAGTAGGAACAATATAGAAAAAAAAATAAGTATAGGAAGAGCCCCAGCAGATTAATGAGCACGGCATTACATAAGCCCCGTAGGGAAATCTGCCTTTGTTGTTAAAATAAGAGGAAGAAAGGAAAGCCTCATTTGAGAAGAAGGAGGACACCCAGCTCTCTAAATGTTCCTCATTTCTTTGTAGGCTTTCATGCCTCTCAGTCTATTCATGAAATAGCTGAATCTATTTCCTGTGGTCCATCAAACCGCTTTCCACATCTTGCAAAAATTAAGGGATATTATTGGATTAGAAGCAAGCAAACACTGTACCCATTCTGTCAAGCAGCTGTGATGTGCTGGGCTCAGAAAATAGAGTGTGCTCATTTTCATTGATTTATTTTGAGACTGCTCAGTCAAAGGGTCCATGGAGGTTTAATAAGTCTTCAGAGTATAGACTACGGTAGGGGAGATGTGGGCAGGATTGTTGAAATGTGGTCGTTAATCCAGTACCTCATCAAGAGCACATTTGAAAGTTGGTTACAGAATCTGAAACTGATCATTTAAAGCCATTTCTCTCAGCAGCCTTTTGCTTGCCATGGATGGATTCATGATTTAGCACCATGCTTGCAAGATGTCAAGAGGATTTATTGGCAAGAAGTAGATTGATTTGTATCAGGAAACAGGAGCAGAACTGGTGTATCCCTTCCCTAATTTACTTTATTCTGTATTAAGCCGAAGATTGAAGTAATATCTAATTAGATCCTTGATATCGGCATCAGACTTATTTTTCTTAAATTGCATTCTAATGTAAATAGCGGGAGAGT